>NC_133617.1:43654830-43792330 GCF_048593235.1 Sminthopsis crassicaudata | reverse complement strand
ATATGAAATACTTTCTGGGCTCAAGTTCATTGTTTTTTCTTGTTAAAAATCACTTTAAGGTTTTTTTTCTCTCTCCCAAATGCTTGAGAAATGGGTTCCTCACAACAACCCTGGGAGGTCGGGGCTATTTCATGTAAAGCCATTTCCCAGAGGAGGAAACTGAGGCAGAAGCCACCGCAGAAGTGTCCCCAAACCTGTCATGGAGGCTCGAAGGGATCTAGGGCAAACCCCTCGTGCACACGTCAGGAAACTGAGGCCGAAACTCTTCCCAGACCCAGGCTGCGCCAAGGGAACCCCCTGCCAGGAGCCTCTGCCCGGCTCCTGGAGCCGAAAAGCCCGGGCCGGCGCCTGGGCCAGGAGGCCTCCCGATGGGTCCTCCCGGGACTTTCCAAGCTCAGTAACAATCCCCTGGGCAGCGGGGGAGGGGCGGCTCCGAGGGCTGAAGGGGCAGTGGCAGTTTACATGCTCGCAGCTTGGGGCTGGAGGTGCGGCCGGACACCAGTCCTCGCAGCCCGTCCTGCCGGAGAGGAGGGAAGCTGCTCCCGGGGCGGGCCGGGGCTCCGGGAGCTCTCCCAGAGGTTCTGGGAGCCCACGATTCCGCCCGGCCGTGGCCACGCTTCGCGCTTGGGCCACACTCGGCCCCGGCCGCCGCCTCCTGCAGGGCAGCCGTCCAACGAGGACGTTTCTGGAGCTCCGCCATCCCATCGCGCCAGGAGGCTTCCTCCCTCCAAGGCTGAGCTCAAGGGAGCCTGCAGGAAGCTTTTCTGGCGCTCGCTTCATGCTCCTTCCTTCACACGCTGCGAACCCCACCACGTTCCGTGGGGAATTTCACATGCCGAGGGCTCGAAGAAACCTGATTTTTCCAGACGGGCCCGGGGTCCGGGGCTGAGCAAGCGCCCACAAGGCGAGAGGGAGCCCCGCACTGCAGACCGGGCCTGGTCCCGATAGCCCCAACAGAGCCCAAAGCCAGCAAAACCGAGGCGAGCTGCAGGCGCGCTTACCTGAGAACATCCGCGTCCGAGGGGCCTGGGGTGGCGTTGTTCCGCTGGGAGGGGAGCCCACCGTGAAGATGACGGGGGAGGGGCTGGAGGAGCCGCCGGCCCGCGCCCCGGGGAGCAGGTTCCCTCCATATCCGGCAGAAGGGGCTGTGGGGGGAAGTACAGGAGGGTAAAGACCAGATGCCCGGGCAGCCCGGACACCGCAGCGGACCAGAGCTTCCCGACCATCTCGGCGGCCTGTCCCACCCCGCTCACCGATCTCCATGGGCTTCTCCTGAAGGCTCTCGTTGCTCCCCGTGTCGGGGGCCTGGGACCCAAACGCAGCTTTGAGGAGCAGGTCGGTGAGGCGGCCGGTGCTGAGGGACCTGTGGGCATGGGGCCGGCTCAGAGCTTGCCAGGGGAAACCCCTCGTCCAGGACCACAGTCTGGGGGCCCCGGCAGGTCTGCACTACTCTGTTCACAGGAACTTCTCCCATTGAAGAAGACCCCCCCCAACCATTTACTAATCTGCAGCCACACGCTGATACCTGACCACACACGGCCCCGACTGGCCCAGTGCTTAACCCGGCTCTGGGGTCGCAGGGCTCTCCCCCTCAGCACCAGAATGGGGCCGCAGGGACACAGCACACCTGGGCGCCGCATTGTGACCTACACCGAGTCCGAGTGGAAGCAGTGAGCCCCCCATCTCAGGCCAGAAGGGAAGGGCCACGGGCCTGATTGAGCGCTGGGCAGGGCCTTATTAAGGCCACCTAATCCCACCTTTGTGGGTGGAAATGGGTCCCAGCCCACCCGTGGCTGAGCCCCGCCACGTGGTGATGGCCGTGGGAACAGCCTGAGGAGGGAGAAGTGAAGGACCACACATCTGGGTCACTGCATCCCACGGGGAGGTGCTCAGAGGCAAGGGCTGGTGGCCTGCCCCGGGCCCAGCCTGTTGGGGGGTTGGGCGGCTACTTCTCGCTCCCCACCTGCCAAAGGGGCCCTTGATCTCCTCCACGGGCCTCAGGCCCAGGCTGGGTGGGCTCTGGAAGTGGCCCATCTCGCGGAGGTCGGGCAGAGTCCTGTTCCGTGTGGGGGTGACCACAACCCCTTGGTGGGCCAGGAGAGTGAGCAGGTTCTGGGAACTCGGTGTCTTGGGGAACTCAAAAGCAGGTACAGCCTAGATGAGCACACGGCAATATTTAGGTGGAGGGCCTTCCCTCTGCTGAAACCCAGCCTTCGCTTTGTCTCCTCCCCCTCAGCTAAAGGAGCTCCTTCCTTCCCTCCTTCCTTACTCCCCGAGTCCAAGCTCTTCCCCTCCTGCCCCCAAACCCCCAGTTACCTTGGTGGGAGAGCCTAGGATAGGGGGCAAGGGGTTCCGCTGCATGAAGTCAGGCAGCTTCGGGGAGGCCCTGAGGGTCCGGCACGGCTGCAGCCCGTAGTGCTGCTGGGGAGGGCTGGCCTGGGGGTAAGCGAAGGGGGCCACCAGAGGTTCTGTGGGGGGCTTGGGCAACTTGGGCTTCACCACGTGCAGGTCGGAGAGGTTGGGGGCGCTGTGCAGGCGGTAGCCCAGCCCCTTGGGAGAATGTTCTGGGAGAGAAGCACCTGAGGGGGAGAGAAGCACAGGTTCACCCTCGTTGTGCGAGGAAGGCCCCCTCCTCCGGCTGAATGTGTTTAAACTCCAATCTTTCCTTCATTCCTTGGTATGGTGCCCGTCCACTGAACCCCAAGCCCCCCCCAATGCAAAAGAATCCAAAATCCTAAGAGTTTGAGCACGGCTTACTGCCTACGAGACCCCTGGGTCTCAGCTTCCTCAACTGTAAAAAGGAAGGAAATTTTAACACCAAGGGCTCTCAGTAAGGCGCTGCCAGGTTACAGAGCTGGGCTGGAGTACGCATGAGCCAGCTCCACCAAGTACACACCGCGCTGGGCAGGGCCAAGGGGCAACGGCTGGAAAATGTTTGGGGGAACAAAGGCTGACGTAACCTCATCATTACATCATCACATGTCACGGGAAGGGGGCGGGGGTTCGAGAAATACTTTCAATCTCCTATCTGTGCAAAGCCCATCAACCACAAGGCCAGTGTGGTGTCACACCGAAGCAAGTCTCCATCCTGCTAAAAAGGGAGGCAGCCTGGTCCTCGGAGACCTTCGAACTCTCGGGCCTGACTAATACGGAAAGGTTTTACATGATTGCACAAGTATAACCTATATCAGATTGCTTCCTGTCTCACAAAAGGAGAAGGGGAAGAATCAAATTTGGAACTCAAAAAAATAAGTGGAAGATTATTTTCAAATATAATCAGGGAAAATAAGATCTCATAGATAGAACAGTAATAATATTAAAAAATTAAATGTTTTTTTGAAAAATCCGGATAAGGGCACATCTGGTTTTCTTAGTAATCCTCTGTATTTGATACATTTAACACTTGGTTCTATTCATTCACCAGACCAACTGCCCCAGAACACAAAAAAGTTTAAAAAAAAAAAAGGAAAAAACCATGGCCTTCTATAGCAGGCCTTTTAAGATGAGGGGCATTGCACAGGTAGAATCAGTATCTCCCCATCCCAAGGGCAGGAGCTTCAGATTCAACACCCCCTAGTTTCCCTAAAACATACCAGGCCTGGAGACCCTGCTGCCACCGCCAACCGCACACATCTCGGTGCCTTGTGGGGAGGGTACTCTGCTCTGCCCTGCACGCTCTGGGATGGTTCCAGCTGTTAGCAATCAAAAAGTCAGTGACTTTGCAGGAGAAGAAACAGACACCTGACAGCCTCCCAGCCCCGAAACTTTCCTGCAAACTCTGAGCTCTATCGGGGCCTTCGGAGACCTGGGCAAGCCCCTCCCCCTTGTCCCCACCAATCCAGGCGTCTTGTACATGGTCCCACAGTCCCCTCCTTTCAGGACTCCTTTCTCACTCAGCCCATGCACAGAGATCACACCATCCACTCATCCTCAGTCTTACGCCAGAATATTCCCAGCCAAGCTCAAAGGTTCCAAAAGGGAAGCACCAAGTGCCACAGTATCAAAATGCCCACAGAGCCGGGACCCCCAGACAGGGCCGGGACACCAAGCAGGGTCCAAGCTTAGAGGGCAGGGGACTCACCTTGAGGAGACGGGTTATACGGCTTGGCTCCCCCCAAAGAAGCCTTTCTGGGAAACGTGGCTCCGTGCTCGGGGAAGAATGGGGGGGAGATGCCCGGCTTAAAGCCCAGAGGGCTGGTACTGCTGGATCTCCGAACCATGCCGGACCTGGGGGGGATAAAGGGGCATTGAGATCCTGTCCCAGCCATGCCCCCCAGGGAAAGAGGGAGGTCTTGAGGGTCCAGGCTGGATCCTTCCAAGGCCCCTATGAGCAGGGCTGGTCAACCTAGAAGCCACATTGTCTTTCTTTTGGGGAAGAAGTGCAAATATATTCTAGCTCCAGTCAATCCTCAATTAAAAGATGTTCAGGATGGAATAGTATTGATATTGATAAAATGATGGACAAGCTGATCATAGAAAGGCCTGGAAAAGATTTATATGAACTGATGCCGAGTGAAACAAGCAGAACCAGGAATACGCTGTACACAGTAACAGCAACAATGTGCGATGATCAACTCTGAAAGCTTGGTTCTTCTCAGTGGTTCGGGATCCAAGGAATCCCAATAGACTAAGGAGACTGAATGTACATCAACACATGCTATGTTCACTTCTTTTTTCTCTCCCATGGTTTTTCTCTTTTGCTTTGATTTTTTTCCTCTCAACAATGTTAAAGAATTAATAATAATTTTTTGAAAAAGAAGAATATTGAGAATCTTGAGAATATGACCACTCAAACCCTATCCATGTCAGGAGACTTCAAGCCCCTGGGCTCCGGCTGGTATCCTCCCTAATCAAAATCACAGCAGCGAATTTTACTTTGCAGTGACAATGGAGCAGGAAGACAGTCTTGTCTCCGACAGCTACAGGTTGTGGGCAGGTCCCAACTAAAACCTCACCTTTTCCGGGAAGCCCTTCGATGCTAGCTCTCCCCACGGTTATCTGGCACCCAGGCCAGCTTTGTTCAGAGGAGCTCCCATATCCCCCATCAGACCGGGAAGCTCCCAGCTACTCTTATTTTTTGCCTCTTCTCATCTCCCTATTACCTAACCCACAGATACTTAGTAAAAGTTGACTATTTCCTCCCAGAAGGATACAGTTTCCTTCAATGAAGGGCCTGGCCCCAATAATAGAACTTACTACTCAATGAAAGCTTAATTGTGATTTAATACTTGTATCTTCATCTCAACCCTTGGCACACAATAAGAGCTTAATAAATGCTTATTCCCTTCCATTCTTCTACTGAACTGCCTGGGATAATAATGCAGGAAGACCCCAGGGCTGTGTCAGCTCCCAGTAGCAGACTCCCGGCTCTGAGCATCTCTGCTCTCAGCCTCAGTTCCTGGCCTAAAAAAGGCCCAGGAACCATTGCCTCTTACTCCTCACAGAAACGATCCTGGGCTTCTTTGTATCATTCCAGAACAGAGCTGGTGACCTGGAAGAGGCCCCGGGAGCTCGGCTCGGCCGGCCCGGGGACGGCACTCACCGTGGTGTCGGCGGAGTGTACTGGTTGGGGGACTGGAGGTTCTGCTCGATTCTCCTGTAGTTCTGGATCTGAGTGGGGACGGGGATGGGGACGGAGGGACCGTATCTGCTGCTGGAGAAAGCGCTGGGTCGCCTGCGGTGGGAGAAGGGCGAGAGAGGCAAACATTCTGAGGCCGGAATGAGGAAGCCCTCCTCTTCCTCCCCTGAGCAGCCCCTCTGGGAGCAGTTTGGGCCCCTGTGGGAATTTAACCACTGAGAGAAATGCATCTCCAAGGCTCCTCAGCAGACGTTCCCTAGAAGCCACATTTTGGGGAAGAAGTGCAAATATATTCTAGCTCCAGTCAATCCTCAATTAAAAGATGTTCAGGATGGAATAGTATTGATATTGATAAAATGATGGACAAGCTGATCATAGAAAGGCCTGGAAAAGATTTATATGAACTGATGCCGAGTGAAACAAGCAGAACCAGGAATACGCTGTACACAGTACAAAAGGACCCACAGGTGAGAGGGCAGCAGGTAGAGCCCCCTTTTCTAAGGAAAACTGCCAATGCCGGCCCAGCCTCCGGCAGTCAGCAACAGCTGCATCTCATCCTGGCCACACACATCTGGGATTTTCCACAATCTGAGCCCCGGGGACTTTTCCCACAAACTGGGCTTGGGGAATTCCTGGCTCTGACACCGTCTGGAATGAATGAACTTCAGCACTCCCACCCCCAGGGGTAGAGTCCCCAGTTAGAGGCAGAATGCCTGCTCTATTAGTCATACTTCAGAGCTGGGGGGCTGTGCTGGGGTACACGTGAAAACATGGGAAGACATGATGGCAGGATGCCCAGGATGTGACCCCAAATGGGAAGGTGTGTAAAAGCAGGACCACAGGATGGCACTCCCCGAGGGCAGGAGGCTGTCCTCCCAAATTCTAGGGGGATTCCTGCCCACCCCCAGCTAAGGACAACGCCCCTGATCCCCCAACCACCACCCAGAGCCGCTTACCCAGAGGGGCTGGGAGAGCCACTGTAGGGGGGCGAGGGAGAAGGCGTCCGTCCCTGGCTCTCCAGCCCAGCTGAAGTGACCAGGGAACTCCTGAAAAGACAAGAAGGCTTCAGGGAGATGCGCCAGGCTGGTGGCCCCTCGGCTTCCCAAGGACAGGCTGCAATGTGGAAACTGAGCCGAGACAGAAAGCGCGCGGCTTCCAGTCTCCCCACTGTCCCCCCACCTCGGTGCGACTTTAAAACCCCTTGCCTTGGGATGAAGCAAATTCCAAGGTGGAATGAACAGAGTTCAGGCACCGAGGGTCCCCCAGAGGGAGCAGGGATGGGAGACAGGAAAAAGATCCGGGCTCCCAAGAAGAGAGCTGTCCAGGATCAGAAGGGGATGGGGGGACAAGGGGGGACCGTCGCTGGAAGGCTTCAAGCAGCGGCCTGACCACCTGAGGGAGGGATGGGGTGGCCAGGAATGGGGAGGGCTCTTACCCGCTGTACATCAGACTGTCCTGAGGGGCCTTGGCTCCCGCGGCTTCCCCCGGCAAGTCCGCTAGTGTCAGGGAGAAAGAGAAACACTTATTCGTGCACATACTTTATTGGATTATCTGTACTCTGGGGAGGGGGGGAGAGGAGAGAAAGCAGAAAATTTGGAACAAGATTTTGCAAGGGTGAATGCTGGAAACCATCTTTGCACATATTTTGAAAATAAGCTATCATTAAAAAATTTTAAAGGAAAACAAGAAGTTTGCTCAGTGACACAAGGACTCGGGTGGACCTCCGGTGTCCAGACATCTAATTCTCCTGCAACCTCAATGCACCCTTACGGTGGCAGCCTGAAGCATTACTGGATTCAGATTCCTAAAGACCACCTGACCCCTCGTGAGTCCTCCCCTCCTCCAGAAGTCCTGAGTGGGGCACTCGGATTTACCCTTCTGAGCTGGTACTAGCCCACATGGCAGCGCAGGCCATTCGGGGCACCAGAAGGAATCCAAAAGCACTGAATCGGAATGGAAGCAGATGAGCTCCCAGATCTAAGTCAATAATATCATGACCCTATGTGAGCAGGGCCCTGGCTGCCAATCACACTCAGCCAGCAGGGGGGGGGGGGGGGGGGGGGGAAGAGAGAGTACAGAAAGAACCTTAAAGCAACAGAAGAACCCAAAGGCCCGGTACTCTACCGGAACCTCATCTCCCAAATTCCAGGGTTTGGGGCTGTAAGCCAGGGCTCACAGTAACTGGGCAGCTCCTGTCTGAGAGCCTAGGGCTTGGGCCTGCTGCATCTAAGCCCGCCTGGAGGCTCCACAATGGGGACTTCCCAGAGATGGGGCGGGGGTGTGGAAACACATGAGAATAAAGACAAGCCCAGGGCAAAGCTGGGATCAAGAAATAGAGAGAAATGAGTGGACTCCTCCAAACCCAAATGGAACCCAGCCCCAGCAGAGGCTGTTTCAACAGAAATGAACTTAATTTCCCCAAAAGGTCAGATTTGGGCCCAATGGCCCGTATCACTCACTACCTGTGTAACCTGAACCAAGTTATTTCCACAATGGAATGGGCTCCATTCTGTGTATCCAGAACCTGACTCGGCAAAGCCCGGAGCCTCGCCCCTGTGCCCGAGCGTCAGGGCCGCGACAGAAAATCCCCCGACCCCCAGACGTGCCCATGGCTGAGGAACTCCGTCCAGAGCCGCCCCCGCCGCCTTTCACAGCAAGCCTTACTTGGGTACTGGGACGGGATTATGACAAAGTCGTCAGTGTCACAGGAAGAGTCCTTGCTGCTGCCAGCCGAGTCCTTGCAGCTCTGGAGGAAGACCACAGCGTCTGGGGCCGGGGAGGTCAGCGTCTTCTGCAGCTGCTGCATCTCCCCGAGGGACTGCTTCAAGCAGGGGGAAAGGGAAAGGCCGGTGAGGAGGGGGCTCCCTGAAGCACAGCGTCTGCTCTCATCGGGGGCACCACAGCAGAGGGAGGCCCAGATGGCTCGCGAAGAGCCCCACTAATCCTTATTTTTGCCTGAGCACTGGGGACAGTCCCAGCTCTCCTATGAATTCACTCTGCATCAGGGAGCAAGTGCTCAAGAACCGGCTTTGGCCTCTGCAAGTGAAGGGAGCCGGCTCCCAAACTGTGGCGGAGAAGGCCGCCTCCTTCTCCAAAGGGACATAACGTGGCCCTCCTTGGGAGGATGGCGTCCGGGCCGCCCCGCTTCCCTCGGGCCCACTGCCCTGCCTGGCCCATTTAATCCCCACTTGTGGGCCGAGCCACCCACAGTAGGTCTGGGACATACTCACAGGAGGAGAGGCCAGGTGGGAGGTAGAGCTGCTGCTGGAGGAAGAGCTGCCCGAGCTGGGGTACGAGGGCATGGGCACCGGGGGAGCTGCAGAGAAAGGGCGCACATCACCAGGGGTCCCCTCCCGGCTCTGGCCCCAGGACCCGGGGAGATCCCCTTACTCACATTTCTTGAAGGAGGAGCTTGTGTCTAGGAAAGGGTGATGGAAAAACTCATCTAAAGAAGAAGAGAAGGCAAAATTAAGGGGGCAGCCAAGGACAGCCAGGCCCCGAGCCACATGTTGGCAACCAGGAAGGCAGGGAGGGGAGAGCCGGGCTCGGATTTGTAAAGAGAAAGTCCTTCGACTCTGGGCATGTTCCCCAGGGCCTTGTTCCCTGCTCTGAAAAGTGAAGGCACCGGATAATAATGTCCTTAATGGAGCAGGGTCTCGCCATTTACCTACGGGGGCCAGAAGGAGGGACAATAAGCATGGCCGGGGAACGCGAGTACTGCTGCCCAGGAGCAGGGAAGGTCGGCGAGACTGGAGGGAGATTTGTAAGACCTGACTTCCATGGAAAGGAGAAAGTGTCTCAGTGACAAGGCAGCACTCAACTGGTCACCAAGCAAGTCCTGGTTAAGGCTGCCGCCGTGACTATGTGATTCTGATGACAAGCTTGTCCCTCAAACATATGAGAACGCACACTCCCCTTCCTCCTTTGCATTCATGGATGCGGAGTGCTGCAGACTATCAGACAGTGTTTGGCTGGACCATCTTCTTCCCCAGCCTCCCCCTTCATTCCCCAGGATCCCGTCAGCTATTTGTGGGGAACAGAAGGCTGGGTCTGAAGTCATAAAGACTGGAGTTCATTATGACCCTTATTGTTGTAAGGGATCGAGAGATGAAAAGAATAAAACCGAAAGGCATTAATGAAGTCTTTTAAATAGAATGTCTCCCAAGGCGTTTTCTAAAAGTAGGAGATTTGGGCCACAATTTGCATCAGGTTCAAAGATTTGCAAATGGAAGAACGTTCCTCACAGCCCTCATTGTTCTGAGGCTTTAAGGATCTTTTTTTTAATTGTTTTTTAAATAAATTTTTTATTTTAGCATCCTTTCTTCCACCTGCCCCCAATTTCTGAATTCTCTGCCACCTGCCTGCCTCTCTCCTCCACCCACTGAGGAAGCAAGAAATGCAATATTAATTATTCGTTTGAAACCAGACAAAACCTTTTTCCATATTAGTCAAATTGCAAAGACAAAGCAAGAAATAAAGTAAAATAAAAGTCAATCTGCGCTTCAGTCTGCCCTCAGATTCCCATCAGATCTCTCTGGAGATGAGCAGTTTTCATTTTTCATCCTAAATCCTTCTGTGGCTGCAATGGGTGCACACAATGTTATGGATTTAAGCATTATGAAGTACCCTAAGACCCTAAGACCCACCCAGATGAGTTATCTACTTTATTTTCCCAGTATATTACAGGATAGTACACTGGACTGGAGTCAGGAAAACTATTTCTTAACTTTTGATTCTGGGCAGCTCAGGGCCCTCCTCTGTAAAATGGCGCAGTGGATAGAGCACCAGCCCTGAAGTCAGGAGGACCCGAGTTCAAATCTGGTCTCAGATACTTAACACTTCCTGGCTGTGTGACCCTGGGCAAGTCACTTAACCCCAATTGCCTCAGCAAAAAAAAAAAAAAAAGAGCACTTACAAAGGAACCTTTACTAATATCAATAATAAAAAAAAATAAAAAATAAAAAACCCTCAGGCTGTTCACAAGGATCCTTCTACTCCAGCACACTACATGGGCAGGCAGAGCAAAGAGAAACACCTTCCTCTGAAGCAGATGCACAATCTACCCTTTCCTCTGCACAACTTCCATCTCTAATGCTGCCAGGTGGGCAGAATTCTGGTCTTAAAACTTAGACCACAGTCCGGTTACAGACGTGACTGAGTATATGGTCATGGGACAAGTCCCTCATCACGTGCGTGCCTCAAGTTGTCCCATCTGTACAAATAGGAAAAATCAGTAATTTCCCTCCCAGGGTCATTTGGAAGATAAAACCAGCTATTTGTGAATGTGGGGCAGTTGACAGCACCATAGGGACCAGAATGCTGAGCCTGAAATCAAAAAGACCCGAGTTCAATTCCAGGCTCAGGCACATAATTGCAGATTGACAAGTCACTCCACCTGTTTACCTCAGTGTTCTCATATGTAAAATGGGGATATAATAGCACCTACCTGCCAGAGTTGTTGTGAGGATCAAATGAGTCAATATTTACACAGCACTTAGGCCAGAGCCTGGCACATAGTGTTATATAAAGGTTAGCTCTGGTGACTTTGGAAACCTCAAAGCACACAGAAACATTAGCTGTCATCGTCATCACCATTTTTGTCTTTGTGCTCCTCTCAGCTCGCATAAGAGGAGTGCTCACCGAATAAGCTCTCGTTCTAAACCCCACGGCCTTTTCCAGGAAAGAAGGACTTTCGAGCACCCAATAAAACCCAAACTGGACCAAGTGCTGGGTTATGGAGGGCATTACAACACCTACGGCCTGAAAATCAAGATCTTTCCCCGGCATCCGATGTCCCATCCAACCTCCAAAAATAGAAAGGACAAAGTCCATGGCAATGAATCATGTACCTGCCCCGAGAGCCAGTGACATGCAAAAGGTGTGCTGGGGACATGATACTCTGAGGGTGTGTAGGTGGAGGAGAGCGGGAATCGTCAGGGGCAACAGTCAAGGTCTGGAGGCTTACAAAAACCTGTTCAGAGCATCCTTTTTATTCTAGCCACAAATATGCCATTGAATTATTTCCACAATACTTTCGCCCGATCATCTGGGAAATCAGTGTACAAGAAGGGGAATAAACAGATGGAGGACTTGTGGGTCTCTCCTTTCCCAAAACCTGCGAATGTCTCCCCACTCACCGAAGTCCATCCGATCTTTATGGTTCCGCTGAAGAAGGCCCAGAAGCAGCTGTCTCAGGGGGCTCGAGGTCTCCCTGGGGATGCTGTGTGTACAGAAAAACATAAATATATCAACTAAAGGAAAAAGTGTATATGTGTTATCATATCTCATATATCATATATACCTTATCTTGTTCTAGTCATGTCAGACTCTTGTAACCCCATCTGGGGTTTTCTTGGCCAAGATACTGTTTCCTTCTTCAGCTCATTTTACAGATGAGGAAACTGAGGCACACAGGATTAAGTGACATATCCAGGGTCACCCAGCTAGTATTAAGATTTGAAATCACCCGATGTCAAGCTCAGAGTTCTAGTCACTTCCACCTAGCTGCCCCCTATAGCTAGCTATAGATCTCTTTATCTACCTTTTGTCTATATCTACTTATAAAATGAATTAACACATGCAAGGAACAGTGGATAAAATTGTCAACCCCATTTTACAGAAGGAGAAACTGAGGCCCAAGTACAGAGCCAACATCTGATCCCAGCTCCTCTTAATACAAAAGCTGAGCACTCCACGGACATGAATAGAAACAGGGGCCACGAGACACACCTAAGGAACTCGGGAGGCTACATATTGATTTTTTTTTAATTATTTTTTAACTTGCTACACACTGATTTAGAAAACCACGTATTACTGTTACCATCTATGCATTTTCATTTGTTCTGTTAAACATTCACCAGCTACATTTTCATCTAGTCTGGGCTACACAGGCCACGTGTTGGATGTCTCTGCCCGGAGCCACATTGGTCAACCTACAAGGACTGGAGCAAGTGTGGTGCCAGGGAACACGGAGTCCCAGCGCTGAGAACTTGGCTCTGCCCTGGGTGTTTACAGAGGGCTGGGCTTGGAGGAAGGGAGATTTGGATTCAAATCTCCTTGTGGACACTCAGTCCACAGAGAAGCCCCGAAAAGTCATACATCCACTCTCTGGGCCTCAGTTTAAAAAGGAAGCAGGGAACTAAATGGCTATTTTAACCCAGACCTCTGTGACCTCAGATAAATCCATTCTGCAACTCAGTGTTTCTTCCTTGACTCTATAAAATGGGAGAATTGGGCCCTATCAACTCTTAGATGTCATCAAACTCTGATCTAGATGGGGGGACAGGGCTGGGGTCCCACCTGGGCAGCAGCGTTTTGTTCTTCTCATAGAATAGCCGAAGATCCTGTGGACTGCTGGCCTGCAAGAGGGAAAAACATCAAATAACGTAAAAAATAACAGGCACTATAATTTTTTAATCATGTTTAATATATATTGGATTACTTGCCATCTACGGGAAGGGCTGAAGGGAAGAGAGTGAAATTGGAACACTAGGTTTTGCCAGAATCAATGGTGAAAAATTATCCTTGCATATGTTTTTAAAATAAAAAACCTTATTATTAATAATAATAATAGGAACATCTGGCAGCCTTCCAAAGGGATGCATCTAAAGTCATATCATTTGCCCCAGACTATAGCCCTATATGGCTCTCTACCTACTCCCCATGAAGACCCTCACTGACAATAGGAAGGGGCTGACTTAGGATGTGCAGGTTCCCTATCAGGAAATACTGGATGGTTCCTTTGGGAGGGGAGTCTGACAGGCTAGAGCAGGAAGCTCAGCTCGGGGTTCAGGTTCTTCTTCTGGCTCAGGTCCAAGGTCCCCCTCATGACCATTAATGGGGTCTATTCAGATCTGTCTTTCCACCACAGTAGAGATGAAGATCTTAGAAACTGAGGGTGGCCTTTAATACCCCAAAAGTTTTTGCCTGTCAGAAGCAAAAGCACCAGAAAGTTGACCCAAAAAATAAAGATGACATATGCTGTTGGGGCCATGGAAAAGCAGGCACACTGTTGACATGTAGTTGGATGCTTAGGCATGAGACTGTATTATAAAAGACTAAGTTGGTAACTATAAATGAAACATATCATAAATCATATAATTTTTTTCAAATGACAGAATTCACATTTAACAAGGCTATAAAATAAAAACTGAACTCCCATTAAACAAAAACAAAACAACTGCCAGTGGAACCATGAACACTAAATCACATTCCTTGACTTCTTGCAATGCACACCTCCTGATCCAGTGCTACTGCTCTCAGGTCTACACCCCAAAAATACCAAAGAAGGAAAATATTTACAGGGTTTGTTTTTTTTGGTAGTGGCAAAAACAAAACAAAACAAAACAAAAAACCTAGCATCCCTGTGGAAGCCTGCCAGATATGCCTGTTGTTATTATTATTTTATCGAAGTTTTTTTTTTTCAAAATATATGCAAGGATCATTTTTCACCACTGACCCGTGCAAAACCTTGTGTAGCAAGGCAAGGAAACTAAGGAAGCGCTCATCACCTGAGGTACAGTTAAATGATGGTATGTGAATGTAATCACTGAATAGTCTTCTACAAAAAATGATAAAGAGACTTTTTGAAGAAAGAATGAATGGGATAGTTCAAGACAAACTTGAGAGAAAATGGTAGGGAAATGACCCAGTGTGAAGTAAGCAGAAACAGGATAATAATTTACAAAGTCACATCAACACAGTAACTGGGATCTGCAGCAATGACCAATGTCAGAGCACATTCATGACTTTTACATGCTCCCCTCTTCCTGCAGAAACAAAACGGGACTTTTGGGCAAGAGTTCTACTTCACTTTTGCATTTTTGTACAAGGGTTTTAATTCTAATTGGGGATGAAGGGGCAAAAAAAAAAAAAAAAAGATTTTAATTTATTAAAACAGAACACCGAGCCAAGGTAATATTTATTCCCCTTTTCCTACTCAGTATTGCTCAATGCCCCCGGAAGGACCTTTTCCCGTAAATACTCACTTGGAAGGGGGCCTTGCCTGTCAGACACTGGTAAATGATTGTTCCGATACTCCACAGATCAGCTTTGGCATCGTAGTGTTGGGACATGATGACTTCAGGGGCCTGTGAGAACACAAAACATTTTTAAGAAAGTCAACGAGCCTGGCTTATTAACTGCCTACTATGTACCAGACTGCTGAAAGGGGTAAACCCCAGTACTTAACCTGCAGCAATTGACATCCTAATGAATGGTGGGGGTAGGGAGACTGCACGTAATAGTGGCATGAGATACCTACAGTGACCATCTCCAAGTTCAGTAAATGACTGGACAGCCTTTTCCCCGGCGGACTGGCTAAGAGCGGATTTCTACCGCCAAGAAAGTCCGTGACCTCACAGAATTCTAACCCCAGAATATCGGGGTGGGCTCCTCCTTATCCTTGTACATGGATTTGCAGAAGTGTAAAAAGGCAGGGGGATGTCACTGTTGGTAACATATGTGAGCACGTGTGAATTTTGTCAGTGTGGGATCTGCCTCCATCAAACTAAGTCCTAACCTCTGGGGCTCAGAAATCACTGAATCTTTTGAGATCTTCAAGGGATCTCAAATAAGAAAAGGAGCATTTTTTTTTTAAGGTCACACTGGTATGGAATAAAAAGATCTGAATTCAACCAGTCCTCAAGATCCACATGAACTGTATGACCCTGAGCAAGTCACTGAACCTGTTTGTCTCAATTTTCTCATCTGTGAAATGGGGCACAACCTCCCAGGGTGGTTGTGAAATAATATTTACAAAGCACTTATTACTGTTTCCTGTTGTTATTGTTAATATTATTACCAAAAGCATCACCTTTATGATGCTGATGATACAGCCAGGTTCTGAACCCTGGTTCTTTTCTTCAGTCTAGTGATCTTAGTGCCACTGTACCCCACTGTTTCCCATGCAAACCGAATTGTTTGGTTTAAGTTGGGGTCAGTTACAAAGAGAACCTGGGCTTTCAGCCCTGAAGGATACATGAAACCCCAAAGAAGTCATGATCATGAGGATGGGTGGGCAGTCTTGAGAATTTCTAATGATTTTTTTCTAGATTAAAGGGAGTTTTCAGATAAAAGCCAAGAGACGAAAAAACAGGCCACCTCAGTCTGGGAGCTGGACCAGAGTCTCCTTTCACAGTCAAGGAGACGGAGGAGGAGGAGGGGGAAGGGAAGGCTGAGAAACACTATCAAATGGAGACCCGATGGGCTGCCTGAAAAGCAGGCAGGAAAACCACCTCCCTGCCACGGAAGACAGCAAAACCATATACATCCTAAACAGTGATGAATGAGAAACTGAAACTGAAACCAGTGACTTCTTCCACCCCAAACACCCAAGTCAAGCAGAAGCCCAGAAGCTTTTGCAGCTGAGGGGACTCAGATGGCAAAAGTGTGCCCACCCGAGGGCAACAAAGGCAGCAGCCTCTCCAAGTCTACAGGAGTCAGGAGGGTCTGTGAAAAGGAAGAGCTGAGGGCTCCGAGAAACCCCCACTGAGGTGGAAAAGCATAGCACAGGTTCTGGAAACCCCCGAGGGGCAGCATGCAGCTAGAACCAGAGGCTGCAGTTTGTATGTCTCAGTGGGGAAGTGGTAAAAGCCCTGAGAGATGAGGCTCAGTGCAGGAAGCCTGGTGATCACCCCAAAAGCACAGCAGACAATGGAGCCTGGCCCCAGCACAAAGCCCCACTTCAAGAACTAAGGCTGATGTTTAACCTATTCGATTATTTGCCATCTAGGAGAGGGGGTGGGGCAAAGGAGGGGAACTTGGAACACAAGGTTTTGTAAGGTCAATGGTGAAAAATTATCCTTGCATGTTTTGAAAATAAAAAGATTCAATTAAAAAAAAAAAAAAAGAAAAGGCTATTTTTTTAAAAAGAGGTATGCAAAAAAATTATTTTTTGCTGTTATTTGTTTTCTTAACTGCTAAAAATAAATTTGTAAAGAAAACACACGTGCGCAAAACAAAGCAAAAAAGAACTAAAGCTTGGAGAGCTACATAAACCAAAGAACCCAGACCACCATTGTCCAGATATACCTCGAAATCCAACCTGCAGAGAGAATTAATTCCATGACAACTACAGGAAGACTCAAAGGAAAATGTGGATTTTCTACAAGGACTACACAAATACAAAAAAGTAAAGTGAAAAAAATATGGAAAAAAGAAATGAAAGAAAACTAAGAAGTAAATCTTACCTAAAACTGAAATCCCTGAAAACCAAAACAGACCAATCAGTAACCAATAACTACATGAATCTGCAAAGTCTCCAACAAAACTGAAATGTAGGCTATCAGGCATAGATGAAAAACAACTGATCTAGAAAATAGATCAAGGAAAAAATTTTATCATTGGACTACTTGAAAATTTTGATAAAAAAAAAAAAAAGCTCAAAGGAATTTATGACCAAAGGAGAACTAGAGATCATTATTGATCACAAAATAGAAGATTTTGATCACATCAAACTAAAAAGTTTCTGTACAAACAAAACTAATGCAAACAAGATTAGAAGGGAAGTAACAAATTGGGAAAATATTTTTACAGTTAAAGGTTCTGATAAAGGCCTCATCTCCAAAATATACAGAGAACTGACCCTAATTTATAAGAAATCAAACCATTCTCCAGTTGATAAATGGTCAAAGGATATGAACAGACAATTCTCAGATGATGAAATTGAAACTATATCCATTCATATGAAAGAGTGTTCCAAATCACTACTGATCAGAGAAATGCAAATTAAGACAACTCTGAGATACCACTACACACCTGTCAGATTGGCTAAGATGACAGGAACAAATAATGATGAATGCTGGAGGGGCTATGGGAAAACTGGTGCATTGTTGGTGGAGTTGTGAAAGAATCCAGCCATTCTGGAGAGCAATTTGGAACTATGCCCAAAAACTTATCAAACTGTTGCATACCCTTTGATCCAACATTGCTACTATTGGGCTTATATCCCAAAGAAATACTAAAGAGCGGAAAGGGTCCTGTATGTGCCAAAATGTTTGTGGCAGCTCATTTTTGTAGTGGCTAGAAACTGGAAGATGAATGGATGTCCATCAGTTGGAGAATGGTTGGGTAAATTATGGTACATTAAAGTCATGGAATATTATTGCTCTGTAAGAAATGACCAGCAGGAGGAATACAGAGAGGCTTGGAGAGACTTACATCAACTGATGCTGAGTGAAATGAACAGAACCAGGAGATCATTGTACACTTCAACAATGATACTGTATGAGGATGTATTCTGATGGAAGTGGATATCTTCAACATAAAGAAGATCCAACTCACTTCCAGCTGATCAATGATGAACAGAAACAACTACACCCAGAGAAGGACACTGGGAATTGAATGTAAACTGTTAGCACTACTGTCTACCTACCCAAGTTACTTATACCTTCGGAATCCAATACTTAACATGCAACAAGAAAATGGTATTTACACACATATATTGTATCTAGGTTATAATGTAACTCATGTAAAATGTATGAAATTGCCTGTCATCAAGGGGAGGGAGTAGAGGGAGGGAGGGGGAAATCTGGAAAAATGAATACAAGGGATAATGTTATAAAAAAATTATTCATGCATATATACTGTTTAAAAAATTGTATAATTATAAAATAAAACAAAAAACAAAAAAACAAACAAACAAAAAAAAAAGCTCGCTCAATTTCAAGATGTCAATTAAAACCATCCATCTGTCTTAAAATCAAAGGACAAATAAAGATAGGGAAAAAATTGCCAATAACCTGCTGAACCACCAAAAAGAGTCCCAGGAATGTCATAACCAAAATTCAGAATTTCCAAAACATTTTTAAGCAACCAGAAAAGAGCTCAAGTACCAAAGAACCACAGTCAAGATCATACAAGACTTGATAGCTTCTGCTATATGTAAGAAAAGAGCTTGGAAGAAGGGAAAAAAAGGCATTATCTATGTGTCACCTTATATAAATAGAAATACAGGGAGACCAAGAAAAAAATGAGGGGAGAAAGACTCTCTCTCACTATATGTAGGTATATAAAGATACAGAGAAAGAGAAGGGTACAGGGAAGGGCTTGCAACCAAGAATAACTCACTTTGAAAATTTAGCTATAATCCTAAAGGGAGAAAAATGGCTCTTTAATAGAATAGGATTATTAAATATTCTTGATGAAAAAAAAAAGAGCTAATACATACTCAAACTGAAGCACAATATTCAACAGAAACCTAGAAAGAGAAACAGTGTTCTTGAGAAGAACGTCTGATTTGCATTTATGAATCCTAGCATCAAAGACAATGCCAAGTACCAACAATACCAACAGGTATGATTTGCAGTGGGCTCTCCCTAATTAAACCGGCACTAACATGCACTATTTTAATGTCCACAAGTACATGTACATGTGTAAACAGTGTTTCTATACGTACACCGGAGAACCCTTATTATGTGCACACATACAAAGACATGTTACTTCCTTCTTGCACATATGTAGTGATGCACGTATGCAGATGGGTAGGACAGGAACAGTGCTCACCATGTACATTGGGGAACCGCAGAGCGTGGCCGCCATCATGTTGTTCTGCAGGTAACGGGCAAATCCAAAATCAGCTATGACAAAGAGAGAAAAATGAATTCAGGACTGACCCTGCAAAGACCCTGCTTGTTTTAACTTCCTAGAAACGTCACCTCCCTTCATCCTAAGACTCTGAAAATTATAATACTGACCAGGGGTCCAACTGCTGACACAGACTATTGTACCTCCAGATACACACAAAGACCACTGGGAGAAAGACATTCAGGTGGCCCTACCAAGGCTCTTGCAGGCAAGGAAAACAGCTCTTTTCTCCCTCCCTCTCCTCATCCTTTCCTCTTTTCCTCCTCCCTCTCCTGATTCTCTTTCTCTCTTTACTCTGTCTCTGCAGGAAGGAGTCCTGGGCACAACTGACCATGAGGATCATGGGCCTCTGGGACCATCTCATTCTTAGCTATGTGTGGTCAGGGTCAGTTGGAGGAAATAGGAAAAACGTGCTTCTTTGTACTAACTTGTTCCCAACAGAACACTCGCTTCATGAGGGCACACTATTTTCTTTTGTCTCAGTAGCCCCAGGGCCTGGCATAAAGCATAATAAGATGCTGAAAATCCTCTCCCAGTTTACAGACTGGTCAACTCAGTTCCAAGTCAGATGCAGAGCTGGGCCTTCCACAAACCTCCCTCCCCTCCCCTGGCTAAGGGCCCAATAGACACAATGTTAGTCTTGCTGTCAGGCAGACAAATCCAGTCTCAAATGCAGACATTTAGAAACTCAGTTTCCTCAACTATAAAATGGGCATAACAGAACGGTAGTTGTGAGAATCAAATGAGACTACCTGATCTGCAAGGTACCTGACACAGAAGAGCTTAAATAAATGAATATTCCCTTCCCTTTCCATCACCCATGCTACAGCTTTCCCACAATGCGAAAGTCTTCATTTCAATAGCAAGAAACTTTAGTTTGGACCCAAGAGGGCTTCCTGACTCAAGGGGGCTGTTTGGCTGCTTGCCCAGGGAGCCAGTTTCTACCCAGGAGACTGTAGAAATCCTGCATTTTGGGGGGCTTGGGTCTCTCCTCTGGAGAGAAAATTGGAGATTTCCTAAGGGCCCCTCCATTGTTGGGGGGAGAAGGGGAGACACCACAGAATTCTCTTTCCAGCAAGAGTCTGCAGTGCCTGGATCCCAGAGCTCTTGCTGGCCAAGGGCCTCACTTCCCCCCACAAGTCCTAAGAGCCTGCCTCACACCTGAGCACGGCCTCAGATGACCCCATCTGCACTCATTAGGGGAGCTAACTCATTAAACAAACCTATGGGGAGACAGAGCCGGAAGTCAGCTCTGCTCTTGGCTCGGTTACCCATTAACCTGTACAGCCCCAGCCCCAGAGAGGGAAGCCGGGGACAAGACTCTGGCCTCTACCCTGCCTACCTCAGCTCCACTAGGCAGCTGGAAAAAATGCCCAGAGGGCTGCCTTTCTCTCAGGGAGTCCATGTGGCCCCAGGACCTCAGATACCTCCTGGGACAAGTCAGTCCCACCCCGGTGGGCTCGGGTTTCTCTCTCTAAAATAAGAGAATTTCTCCAGATCTATGATCCCAAATCAAGATTTAGGATGAGTTTCTGAACCATTTTTACAGATCAGGACACTGAGGACCTGAGATCCAGAGACTTATCCAAGATCACACATGGTAGGGTTATGCCCATCTGACATTGGGGTTAAAGAGATTATCTCTTGTTCAGAGTCAGAGAAAGATCTTCCCAAATTCAAGGTTAATGCTCCATCCCAGAGGCAGGGTGCTCTAGCTTATCAATATGGGGCCAGGTTTGGAGGGGAAGGGGAAGGCTCCAGAGACTGATCCCTTCCAGGAGAGAATGACAAGTCAATTCTGCTTTTAGCACCTTCTTTAAATGTAAATGCAAACAGCCACACAACAAACTGAAAATGGATGTTGTGACACTGGCCCCAAAAACCAGAGCTGAGAGAGGGGGAGGATGGGCTATGAGTATGGAACACTGCAGAGATCATATTATAGAATTATTTTCTCCTTTTCATTGAAGATTTGCAAAGTATTTTACAAATATCTCATTTTATCCTCAATTTCTGAGAGGGAGCTGTTATTTCCATTTTCCAGCTGGCTAATGTTTCATGTTGGATTTGAACTCATCTTCTTGATTCCAGGTCTGTTGCTTTATCCACTGCAGCATCTGGCTGCCTGTTATAGGTGCTTAATAAATACTTATGGAGCAATAAGAGTCAGTTTTAAGCAATGTAAAGCCATCTGTGTCTGTCTCTCTCTGAATAGCACGGAAGCGGGGTCACACGCGCCACTTACCGATCTTCACTCGAATGTTGTTGGGGTTGGACTTTCGGCCCCCGGAATAGGACAAGAGGATATTCTGGGGCTTCAGATCCCGGTGGATGATGCCCTTGCTGTGCAGCATCTTCATGGCACCTGCGATCTGCTGGAGGAAGAGCCGGATGGTATCCTCACTCAGGGTCCTCATGGCTGCACAGGAGAGAAAGAAAAATGAATTCACCAACCCATCAATGGCTCTTGTCATCTTAGAGACCAAGAACTACAGCCCCATGGGCAGTAGCAATAGTATTTGAGGCACAGGGTTAAGAATAAATTCCCACAATTCCTCCTCTCTCCAAAGAAACCTGGAACTATTGGGACTCAGGAATCAGTGTGTGTGAGAGAGAGAGAGACAGACAGACAGACAGCTCTAGGCCCAAAAGTCTGCAGGACATCTTCCCTAGTCAGGCACAGTATCCATCACAGGAGGCTTGGCCATCAGCAGAAGCAGGGGGCCACATCATCGCAGTCCCCCACAACCCACTTCTCTCCCAGACTCCCTTATATAGCCAGCACAGAAATAGGGGGCTGAGTCAAAGTTTGGAAACTTTGCAAAAGTGGATTATGAAGAACTGATCCCAGATCTTTGGGGTTCTAACTAGACTTGGCCCTTCCTCCAGCTCAGCCCAAGGAGGATCTCTCCAATCACTGAATTCTCTCTTGCACATCAGCTGAGGGAGGGATTCCCACCCCCATTTTACAGATGAGAACACCCAAGGCCAGAGAGGAGGAAATCATCTGCCCACGGGTGCACAGCCGGCTGCTGGGGAGATGCACGCATGGACACACACAGCTGGGATGTGCAGCCAGCCCACATGGCTCATCACTGACCACAGCCAGGCCCTCAGTCCTCCCATCACGTGGCACAAAGAGCCAGCAACAGCAGGGCCCTCCTCGATCCTCCCTGAGATAAGGCTGCAGAGGAAGAGTGCTCTCGGGCCCCCAGGGGCCTCCTGGGCACTTGGCCTGGGAGCGGCCCCTGCAGCTTATCAGCACAGCTAAGGTCACAGTGTCCCAGCTCAGACAAGCCCTCCAGCCTTGCAGACAGCTGTCAGTGAGAGCAGTAAACACACTGGGGGGCGAGGGCGGGTCAGACCGGTCCTGCCTTCCACCCCCCAAATATTTACAGACTGTGTGTCTGTCTGTGTGTCTAGGTGTCCATGGGGGGAAGCCTGGCCCCGGTAGATGGCCCTCTGACCCCTGGGGGGGCTGCAGTCAATGTTTGGCCGAGCCGGACACTGCAGGGGTCCGGGACTAGGAATGAGGATCCCAGCTCAGCCACCACTGGGAAAAGTCCCTTCACTGCTCCACCTGAGCCCCAGGGGTCCTCCAGCTACAATCCCATTTCTGGGGCAGACTAATCCTAGTCAGGGTCTTCCAACAAAGGAGCCTGGGAGTCCAGGTGGACCCAAGCTTGGGAGCGTGCTCTGCCCCAAGCATGGGCAGAAGTGCTCTGGGGTCTCCAGGCCCGGCCCCCCTTCTCCAGCAAGTCCTGGGGGCTTCCGGTTCTCATTGTGGTCGTGCCTGCTGGAAGCTCCCCCTCCTCCTCGGTGCCCACCGACATATCTGGCAACCTGGGAGCACAAGCCCCCCAAGCCCTGAGCCGTCTCTAACCAGAGCAGTCGAGGTAAGAGCAGTCCGAGAACCCTTCCAAGAGGCTCCCCACCTTGGGAGAGATCCTCCCTGCTTTATTTGGAGTTCCCGAAGGAGAGCTGGGGGGCGGTTGCAACCTTGGGGCCACTGACGCAGCCCCCCCTTGCTCCGGACCCCACAGCACGCCCTGCCCTCTCTGCAGGGCCAGGACTTCTGCTCTGGTCAGAAATTAACTTCTTAACGTATTCTCTCGGCCTGGGGCCTCCTTGTATTCTCCTTGGCAGAGACAGGGGCCAAACTGGCAAAAGCAGCGCGGTTTTGGTCACACTGATTGATCTCTGCCGACCCTCACGGCCACCCGGAAGTAGATGCTGCGCCTGTGCCCCTTTTACAGATGAGAAAACTGAGGCAGAGGTGGAGGGACTTGTCACAGGGCACCCAGGACAGATCTGAATTCGGATCATCTCGACTACACCCTGACAGCTACACAAGGCCGGGAGGTCAGCACTAGGAGAACCAAGTACGAAGGAAATGGCTTATCCAGGGCCGCGGTTAGAGAGTGCGCGGGGCAGGATCTGGACCCGCTCCCAACTACCTTGTTCCCAGGTAAAGCCTAACAGTGGCTGGCTGGGCGGCCCTCAGCAAGCCCCTCTGCACACCTCCCCACGGAGCGGGAGCGCTCCCCCTTACTCACAGTGCAGGTAGTCAGCAAGGTCGCCCCCATTGCAGTACTGAAAGAGACAGTGACAGACAGTCACAAAAGTGCAAAAGCCCGAGCCCTCCCAGCCCCGACCCCCCATATTCTAAGGGCCCCGACACCCCATGTTCTTGGGGCGCTCCCAGCCCTGACACCTCCTGTTTAAAGGCCCCCCGAGATCTGAGCTAAGAGCCCCCTGACAGCTAATCTCAGCTTTAATGCACCCTTTTTCTCCCAGTGACTGGAGCAGGAGAGAGCTCACCTCCATAACCAGGTACACAGAGCTGGCCACCTCCTGAAAGACACAACAGAAAACCATTGGCTGTCAGTGGGTGAGGATTCTGGCAAAGCCCCGCCCCCCAGCTCCCAGAGAGGAAGCCTGCCTGAATCCTGAAACTAGGAGTGATAAAGAAGACCCCCAGAGAGAGGGAGGACTGCTGATGGAAGGGGAGGACCAGCCGGGGCAGCCTCCCCAGCTTTGTGGGAACAGCCCACTTCCATACTTCCTTAATACAAGACGCCAGGAAAATTATAGGTCAGTGCCACAGCGAGGGTGAGTCAGGCCGGGGACCCTGGCAGCAGGAGCCGCCAGATGCCAGCTGGGCATTCTACTGGCATCTCTGCCCCACCTCCCTTTCTTTACATGGCCCCTCCCAAGCCCCAGGAGTCCGGGAGGCACCTCCAGGAGGGCCGTCCTCAAACTCGGGCCCAAACACAAAAATGCCAGATGCTACGTGCAGACAGCCATGTGCTGATCGAGGTAAAAAGAGATGGCACCTGGTGCCGTAGAAAGAGCAACGAATCTGGGTCTGGGCTGGAATCCCAGCCGTCTCTTCCTACCAAGGTGACCCTGAGCCAGTGTCCTTCAACTATCTGTCCTCAGTCTCCCCATCCGTAAAACGGGGGGACGGACTGATGATTCTTCAAGCAGCGCACTCAGATGCTGGGGTGCGCCAAGGGCAGCTGGGGGTGCAGTGCACAGAGCAAGTGGGCCCTGCGTTCAGGACACCTTCCTAGCTCTGGGTCTTGGCCCTGACTGCCTCACAAAAACCCCAACAATGCCAGAACCCCACTTTCTACAGATGAGGAAACAGGGCCTGTACCCCTCTAACAGCTTTCCCTGAATCCAACACACTGTTTATTCCCAACTTAAGCGTCATTTAAGAGTCTGTGATACGTCAGGTACAAGGGGGACCATGGAATCACATAGATCTAAGGCTAAGAGGCTTGAGATCCAACCTTTCCCCAAAACGCACGTTTGCAGACCAGTGCAGGTGTCTGTGTTCTTTTTTATGCACAGCTGTTACAGGGGTTTGGGAAGAGGAGAAATAAAAGACAAATTCTTAAGGGATTTTTTTCTCAGTCAGGATTGTCATTTCAGACAAAGGGAAGCCAAAACACTTCCATCCTTGAAGGTATATGCATGGAAACAGATGTATATATATGCACAGACTCCTGAACAAAGTAATTCATTAAATTAAGCCTTGGGCAATTCGTTCTTTCCTGGGAAGCAGGCCCAGGCCAAGGAGAGCCCCACACATTCCCAGGCGGCTGGGTATGAATGTTATGGGGAAAGAACAGGCAGCCCCGAGCCCCGTGAGTAACGGCTGGCCAGGAATGACACTGCGAGCATTGGGGGCAGACCGGGGTGGGGGGGTGGGAGGGATGTACAGAGGGATGTGCCTCTGCTGGCACAGCAGGCCAGGAGCTGGGAGAAATAGGATGCACAAACTGGTCCTATCAGTACGGGGCAGCTAGGGGGCGCCGTGGATGGAGCACCAGCCCTGAATTCAGGAGGACCTGAGTTCAAATCTGGTCTCAGACACTTAACATTTCCTAGCTGTGTGACCCTGGGCAAGTCACTTAACCCCAGCCTCAGGAAAAAGGAAAAAAAATTTCTTAAAAAGAACATTTATAGTACCAGCTGCCAAAGGATGGGCTGGGAGAGCACAATGCAGAGTCTGGGGCCAGGAAGCCTATGATGGAGCAAAGGCGTCTCTGCTTGTCCAATGGATAACCTGCTGCCCGGAGGTCTTCCTAGTGCCCCCAGCTCTTAATGCTCGAGGGCAGGAACATTTCAGGCGGCACATAGTAGGCATTTAATCAATGTTTGTTGATTGACTGAATAAGGATCTTTGCCCCCCCCTTCCAAGACTTTCTCTGCTTGAACCTGTAACTACTGTCCCAGCACTGAACACAGGCCACATCAATGCCCACTCAAACAGCCTTTCCCTGAATCCAACACACTATTTATTCTCAATTCAACCATCATTTAAGCACCTATGATGCATCAGGTACAAGGGGATCACTGAATCACAGAGACCCAAGACTTTAGAGGTCCAACCTTTATCTGATGAGGAAATGGGGCCCAGAGCAGTCAAGTGACTTGGCCAAGCTTATAAGAGCAATACAAGTCAGGAAATGAATAAATCTGGTCCCAGATTGAGGATTTTCTCCACTACACTTACCCTACCAAAAAAGGGAGAAAAAAGGGGAAGGCTTTTGTCTGCAGTAAACTTTTTTTTTTTTTTTTGAGGCTTGGGTTAAGTGACTTGCCCAGGGTCACACAGCTAGGAAGTATTAAGTGTCTGAGACCAAATTTGAACTCAGCTCCTCCTGAATTCAGGGCTGATGCTCTATCCACTGCGCCAACTAGCTGCCCCTGCAGTAAACTTTCATTTTAGTTCATAAGATATTTGATCTCATTTATTACAGACCAGAAGTCCGGAAGAACATGGGGGGGGGGGGGAGAATCCTTTACCCTGGGCAAATCACTTACTCCATTTACAGATGAAATTTACATTTACAGATGTAAAATGGGGGAGGGGTGTCTAACAAAGATTCTGGATCAGCCCCCCTAGACCCGCCCCTCCCAACAGTAGCAAGAATGCAGCTCCCACAGGATGAGTTCTGACACTGGTCCCAGAAACATCTTCCCCTCTGGCTCTTAGCTGCCTCTGACCATAGTCCTTGCCCCAGACCAGCAGAGGCGGGGTCATTAATCAGGCCATCTGAACTGCTCCTCCCTTTCCCCCAGAACAAGTCACTCATTCAGCAGGAGACAGGACACAGGGATATCTTTGGGACTCGGGAGGAAACCTGGCTGATGTGGTTACTGGTCCTGACCACAGTCTCATCCCCACCCATGGAAATGATGAAATGGGGTAATCTTTCTTCCTTCCTTCCTCCCCAATAAAAACCAAGCCCTGCTGGCTGCTCCTGCGCCCCAGCAGCCTGCTAATGCCCGGAGGGACTGTAAGCTCCTGGAGGGCAGGCGGGCGGGCGGCGATGCTCTTCTTTTCTGTCTCTCCTTCCCAAGCATTCAGCGGTGAACGCTCACTGGCAGAGACACAATCTCAGAGCTAAAGGCTACCAACAAAAGGGGCCGTTGAATCTAAATCACCCGTCAAAGCAACAACCTGCTCGGACAAGTGGACAGGCAGCCTTTTCACTGGGAGCGGATAGAAAGGGAACTCCAAACCTTCATCTAGTTCTTGCCTAAGGTTTGTTTTTTTGTCTTTAATCAATACTCCAGAAAGAGGTCTTCTTTCCCCTCAACTAGGGTGGGACACCTAGATTAGTCAGCCAGAGAACTGTCAAGTCAACCTGAATTCTCACCTTGTCACTGGTAATCCTAACAGTCAATCCTCTTGATTTTGAGGGCCACAAATTCTTTAATCCCTTCTCTGTATTCCCCCAATTTAGTTTAAGGCCTTTGAAACCTCACTTACAAAGTATGGGGGAAAAATCTTTGTAGTCAGTTTCTCTAACAACCCATTTCCAAAATACATAAGGAACAAATTGATGAGAATAAGAGTCACTTCCCAATTTGACGGAAACTCAAAAGCATTTTTCAAAGGAAGAATTACAACCATGTGAAAAAAATGCCCAGAAATGCAAATTAAAGCAACTCTGAGGTTCTGCTTCTAAAACACTAGACTGAATGAAAATACACACACACACACACACACACACACACACACACACACACACACGACTTTCCTGGTGCCCTTATTCCCCAATTACTTGTATTTATTCTGTGGGTGTACACATTATCACTCTTGCCTCTATCTTTACCCTTTACCATCTAGTTAAAGTTCCGGGCACATAGTAGGCACTTCCCTGCTCCATGAGTTGTTCGATCGTGAGCACAGGCCTCCATCACAAACCTGACCGCATCCCTCTCCTGCCTTTTGCAGCTCCTGGAATAAAATGTACAACCTGCGCCTGTAAGAGGCCCCCCACAAGCTGCGTCAGCTCTCCCAGCTTCACTTCATGCTACTTCAGACCTTCTCCAGTCGCGACAAAGGAGACTTCCATCTACTTAAAACTTGGGTCGTTTTCCAGTCAGGCTGTGACCTCGTTTGGGGTTTAGATAGTGGGCGGTTGGCCGGCCGTTTCCTTCTCTAACCTTCTCCCCTGCGCACATACAAGGTGTCCCAAATCTGGATCAAATGAGTTAACATGTCAGGTGCTGCTAGAGTTTCTCAAATGAGACATAAGTGACAGCTCCTGCCCCAGCTCCATCCTTCTTCCCCCCAAAACGAGCTTCTCTCAGACAAGCCTCCTTTCTTGGTTCCTAGGCCCTTAATAAAGCTGCTTTATAAATCCCTGGGATCCAGACTGAGTAGAACAGCAAAGGAGAGTAGTCAGCCATGCTCCGAGATCTGGTCTGGAGGGAAATGAGCCTTTTTAAAATATTCCCCCCAGAAGGGGAGCCCTAGCCAGCCTCTCCCTCGCAAGGCCCGAGGCCCTCCATGCCCCCTCGAGCCCAGCCAGCAGGGCCAGCTGCTGCAGAGAGATAGCGGAGGGAGGTATCAGCCATCTGCTCTCCCTGGGAGGGTCCCCCAGCACACAGGGGCAGAGTCTCTGATCATCTCCCAGATACCGCTCTGCTCCCTGTTGCTCAGAGGGGCAGGGAGGGCCTGGTGTAGGGGTGCGACCTCACAGCCTGAGACATTGGCAGTGCCCCCTCCGAATCCAGCTGTTGTATCTCCCTCCCAACCTCCAGGGCTGGGGCCCCGGGGAGATTCCTGCCATGCAGCAGGTGCTTAATAAGTGCTTGCTGATTCAGCCCAACTAGGAGGTCCCTCTCCACAGGTCTTCAGAGCCTCCTCAGCCCCACAACCCAAACTCAGCCTCTGCAGCCTCCTCAAGGGCCTTCTGGCAAGGCAGGTCTCCACAGGCTTGGTTTGATCCCCGCCTTTACTTACAAGGTCTAATGCAATTAAAGTGTTGGACTCCTTCCAGACCCAAGCCTGGCCCACATATTCTGGAAGGCCATGCACTTTACCTGCTTTACCTGAAGGCTCCCCCTGAGTGGGCCGGGGACCAAGTCCTAAGCAC
The DNA here is from genome assembly GCF_048593235.1 of Sminthopsis crassicaudata. Taxonomy (NCBI): domain Eukaryota; kingdom Metazoa; phylum Chordata; class Mammalia; order Dasyuromorphia; family Dasyuridae; genus Sminthopsis; species Sminthopsis crassicaudata. The sequence continues at coordinate 43,763,263 of NC_133617.1, read as the reverse complement.
CCCCATGACCACCATTCCCCTCAGCCTCCACCCCAAGGTGATTCACTATGTGAAGAGTGGGGAAGGGAGGTCTCTGGGACCATCCAGGGCCCATGGCAAAGGCTGGGCAAACAGGAGTCTGGAGACCCAAGCCCCCCAGATGCCAGGCAGTCAGCCAGAAACCCCAGTGCCAGGCTCTTGGCTGGAAGCCACACACACACCAAAATGGTGGCTGCCATGATGTCCAGGGCCTCCCTGCCTCCCCTCAGGCCCAAGCCCCTCTTTCTCCCCTACATTTCCCACCCGGCACTAATAGGAAGCCCTTCTCTCCTTGAGAGGCCTTTGGGCCTCTGGTAATGGCTGTGTGCACTGTGTCCCTTCTCCCTCCCAGTGGAGACAGCCCGGGGGCCAGAAGCTGCTCCAATCCTGTCTCGGGTCAAGGCTCTCCAGCTGGAGGAGGGAAGAGCTCAGTGGTCTGAGCTGGCCTGTGCAGGCCCAGAGCATCAAGTTCCATCACATCCTGCTAAATTTGGTTTTTAACAACCCCCGCCGGCAGGCAACAGGTGCTCCCCTTGGCCCCAGCCTGGACCACCACAGCCTGGCCACCTTTTAAAAGAACCGCTCCTTCCTTTCTCTCTCAAGGTGCAAACAAACGGAGGCTGGAGCCCCAAGAATTTTAAAAACAAGCCCCAGATCCAGCCATTCTCAACGAGACTACACTCTAATCAGACTTGGCTCCCTGCTGCCTTTGCCCCAGTGGTTCCCCGGCCAGGAAAACATCTTTTTATAGGACAACAAAAGGCCTCAGCCTCACATCCCTCAGAGCCTCCTATATCAATATTCTGGCTTCCCCTGGCAGGACTGTTGGGTTCTGCTTCTCCACTACCAGGACAGGGGAGACCCTTAATAAGAGAACTCTGAGTCTCCACTGGCTAGGCCAGAGCAGACCTTAAATAAGAGACAAATGGTGCAAAAGTCAAAATACCCAAGAGACCCGGGTTCAAGTCATGACACTTAGAAGCTTAAATATGACCTTGGACTATGTCAGATCATGGAGGCAAAAGCTGGAAGGGATCATAAAAACCATACAGACTCATTCAAACTTCTCATTTTACAGAAAACTGAAGTAACACAACGGGTGAACATCACAGGCAGCAAACATGGGGGGGGTCGAACCTTGCGCCCCTATCTCTGCAAACTACTTACTGGAAAGTTGCTTTTCTTGTGGTCACAATTTCTCTGTCCCTTCATTTCACACATGGGAAAACCGAGCCCCAGAGAGTGCAGTTGGCAAGGAAGTGGCAGAGCTGGGATTCAAATCCAAGCTTTAAAGTGGAAAAGCCTAGGGGCAGCTAGGGGGCGCAGCGGATGGAGCACCAGCCTTGAATTCAGGAGTTCAAATCTGGTCTCAGACACTTAACACTTCCTAGCTGTGTGACCCTGGGCAAGTCACTTAACTCCAGCCTCAGGGGGAAAAACAAACAAACAACTCAGGCTAGCCCTAGCTAGGGTCTGAGTCAGCATTTGAACTTGTGTCCTCTGGACTCCAGACCATCACTGCTATCCACCAGCAGCCCACACTTGCCTCTTCACAGTAATTCTGGGATTGGAGCAGCACCCAAGGACTCTGACAGGGAAAGGAAGAACTAGCCCCAGGAAATATACCTCCCATTGAAGAGAGGTTACATAACCCACGTGGGGAATAATCCTAATCACCGATACTGGACTTTCCTAAACATTTCCAGAGAGTTCTGGGCTATTCATGGGGGTGAAAAGTCAACTGTGTGGGCCCCCATGACACGGGGACCCCCTATCCACAGCCAACCTCACACCAAAGCTGCATAACTGAGGAAGCTGTTTTTGAAGAAGGCGCCCAACCCCCCCAGACTTCTAGACTGTCAAGTCCGTCCCCCACACACACACTGAAAGCCTCAGTCACACATATATTCAGTCTGCTAGTCACACACTCATATACTGGGCTGCTCGTATACATATACCCTCAGTCACACATACAAATACTCTGTCAGCCCCCCACACACTCTCACACTCAGACATATAAGCTACAAGACACTAAGCCGGCCAAGCCGGGCAGGGCCCCCCTTTGTCTTTCTGGGAGACTTAAGTCCTTGGGCCTAATGGGATCTGTGAGGCCCTGCAGCCAAGCCCAAGTCTGGTGATCCCGGCCTGAGAGAGCATCTGACCTAGTTAACCCCTTCCTTACCAGCCCGGACTCCCAGAGAAGTCAGGGCTGGACCCAGGCAGGCCACAGGAAAGGGCAGGAGTCATTTCTCCTCAGCAAGCCCCAAGTCTAGCCCCAATTCCCTCGTTTTTGCCGCCAGGTCAGTCTGGGCTGACACAAATGTGCACCTTCCCTCCTGGGGAGTGGTCTGCCGGTGTCACTCATCTACCCCAGATAGGTCTATATGACTATTAGTTGGTTCCCTTCTGGGGCCAAACATGAAGTCCTGTTTGGAATTAGGGCAGCTTAGGCGGCTCAGCGCATAGCAAGGTGGGCCTGGAATCAGGAAAACTTAGCCCGACACTAGCTGTGTGACTCTAAACAAGCCATTTAGTCCGGTTTGCCTCAGTTTCCTCATCTATAAAATGAGCTGGAGATGGAAATGACCAACCACAAAGAACCCCCCCCCCAAATAGAGTCACGGAAGAGTCAGACAGGACTGAAAAACAAGCAAGAGTGGGCTATTGGGAACTGACCCAACAACTTGGAATTTTAAAGCCTTTCACAACCAATTATCAATCTTTTCAGGCTTATTGCCTGTCAGCTCTCCCCATCTACCCATTAATCGATAATGGCAGTTCATAGTAATAAAGCTCTTTAGGGTTTCCATGTTAACTATTTTTGCTTCTCCCAAGGGGCCCTAGAAGATCCTCATCTCCATTTTAGAAAGTGAAAAAACTTAAGCTTCATTGAAGTTAAATGCCCAGCCCACAGTCACAAAGATAGTATCTGAAGAATGATTTGAACTCAGTTCTTGCTGACTTCCAGACAATCACATTGTGTCTCAAAATAAGAATCAGAGCCGGAAGGGATCCTCTGGAAGACCCTCTGGCCCAATGGGCTCACTTTATAGAGGAAGGAACCAAAGCAGAGAATCCCATAATCACAAAGATGGGAGGTGGGATTTGAACTCAGATCCTGATTCTTTCCACTGCCCCACAATTAGTATGGGAGGCTAAGGACTGGGAGGAAAAGGACAAGGTAGGAAAGAGTAGCAGCAGCAGATGATGGAAAGCTTACTTTCAACCCTTCCTCCCTAGGGGAGGAAAAAAAAGGACCAAAAGATGGGGGGCGAGGAAGGGGCTGCCCTAGAGCTCCAGATCCTACCTCATCTCCCAGTCAGAAACTCACAGGTCCCCTAAGGCTTATCTCCCATCACCCTCAGGGTTACAGGTACAACCCTCCAGCAGCCCTAGGGTTATTCAGGGCTCAGCAAAAACCTCTCAAACCTAACCCAGAATGGGATGGGAAAGGATTGAGGCCTCCATGAACTTGCACTTGTGTTGCACATCTATATATAGATATATTCACATGCCTACGTGCACGTACACGTAGGTAACACACACACCAGACAAACAATTCATTTCTTAGCTACCAAAGCCAGCAGTATTTGTCCTGTCTATGCAGCAAACAGCTTGAGTCACTGCGATGCTGAGGAATTCCCGGGGTGCTGGGAGAACAGGTTAGGCAAGCAGTGTCCTTGTGGAGGGGTGAGCCCACTGCAAGTCTAACCCCCACCCACTCCACCCTGTCCTACCTGGAGGTGGAGATACCCAAGAATCCTCAAGGTGTTGGAACAGGGGATTCCCCAGCTCCAGGGGCCTCTGGCTCCAAAGTCAGATCTACCCAGGAGCAGGGAGAGATGGAGGAATGGGGGAGGTATGGGAAGAGGCCTCCCTCTGCCACCCCAGGCCATACCCTGCCTACTGTTCACCCCTCTGACAAGGCACTGTCCGGGGCCTTACCCCCTCAATCTACCTCTTTTTTGCCAAACTGAGAAACAAACACTAACGAAGAACATGGCTTTGAGAAGTGTCAGAAGTCAAAAGCCCAACATCAGCTCTCTGTATAACCCTGAGACTTTTTGTGGGGGGGAGGGGTTAGAAAGCACTTTGTAAACCTTAAAGAGCCACATAAATGACATCTATTACAAAAGAATCCTAGAACCACTGATGGAGGCCCAGAAATGGGAGCAGACCCCTAGGCCAGTCCTCACTGTGTGTTTGGGGGGTGCAGGTAGCTGGAGACTAGCCTCCCCACTTTTCCCCTCCCTGCCTGGGGGGACAAGCAGAAGCAGAGTCTGGCCTAGGTTTCTCTATGTACTTCCCAGGGCTCAAAAGGAAGGGCAGGGAAGTCCACAGTACAGGTGTGGAATCAAAAGGCTGGAGGCCAGACAGGATTGGATTTAAAATTCAAGCATTACCTCTCCCTGCCCTAGAGCCTTTTCCTTAAGTCTCCAAGGCTTATAATGTAAAAAAAGGAATTGTGATGAAGAAAACCCTCTTGGGACAGCTAAGTGGTAATGGATTAAAACTGGGCCTCAGACAGGAGCTGTTTGCCTCAGTTTCCCCATTTGTAAAATGAGCTGGAGAAGGAAACAAGTTGATCCAGAGAAAAGATTCTGCATTCCCCTCCTGGCTACTGCCCTTTTCCAAAGGGAGAATAAAAAGGGACATTTCTCTAGCTTTTAATAACCTGTTTAAATAATCTGCCCATTTTACAGAAATTTTTCCTTTTAAAAAATTTTTACAAATTTATAGGGAGACTGATTTGTCCATGATCTCCCTTATAGTTTAATGTCTCAAGTGGGAATCTGTATGTAAGCCTTCCCAGCTCCATGTCCAGCTAAGTGACAAATACTGTCTTTTTTCTATTTTTGTCTGAGAGTTCAGTCACCTTAAAAGTAACTAGAGTCAGGGATCATTCCTCCCCAAACTCAAATTATCCCAGGCTTCCCAAAGCCAGAAAGGGGAAGTATGTCACATGCTACCTGTATGATCTGGACCAAACCCCCTGCATTTCTGGGCCTCAGTTTCCCCATCAGTACAAAGAGCAGGTAATATCACAAAGCCTCTCAGCTCACCTCCTTCCCACCCCTCCTAGCTCTAAGTCTGGCTGTATTTTACCCAGGTAAAACTTCTCCCTCCCAGGAGAAAAGAAGCCAGGAAAGAACAGGTTAATATAGAAAGAAGCTTCCTTCCTTCCTCCGCTCCTCCTCCCCATCTGACTTATGTAGTTACGCACCTGTTACAAGATGCCCGAACCACCCCAGCCCCCTCCCCACTGGCAAGCGGAGCCCGGCACAGGGAGGAAAGAGGGGGTGGACAGGAAGTCCCTCCCCATGCCCAGCTGCCTGGGACACAGTGTCTCCTGTCCCCAGTTTTCTAGGTATCTGCAGCCCCGTGACCCGCTGCCCGGCCACCTCCAAGGAGAGAGAGCCAAGGCGGCCCCCAGCCTCCGGGCACCCACAAAGGAGGTCTCCTCCTCCCATCCCCCCACAGCCCAGTCCAACCTGGGGCACCGGAAACTTCGGGCCTCGGTAAACATGTTTCAAAATCATTAGTCAGCAAGACCAGCTGTCACTGACACAAACAGCCAAGCCTCCAATCGCCTCTAGCCTGGGTGCCCACTCTGACAACAGGATCCAACACCGCCTCCCCCCATGCCCGCCGCCCCCCCGGCCGTGCTTCCTGGCTAAGCGCTGGGGGCTGAGCGGTGGGAGGGGTCCTGCCCTGCCTCCACATCCCCGGGCCCTGGGGTGAGGGGCGCTGAGGGAAAGGTCTCGGGGAGGCCAGGGGAGGGAGGAGCAGAGCCCCTGATCCCGGCTAGCCGGTCATAGAGGAATCTCTCTTCAGACTCTGACGCAAAGAGGCGGCTGGAGCCCCGCCAGCCTCCAGGAGCAATGTCAACAAACAGCAGAGAGTCCAGCTGAGGCCGTCTGAAAGGCCCCCCAGCCGGGCCCCTCACAGACTGGGAAGAAGCGGGCCAGGTGGGCCCAGGCAGGATCCCGGGACTGTGGAGAAAAGCCCCCGGAGGCCCTCCCACAGGGACCCGCTCAGGGCCCGGAGAGGGGGCCAGACTGTGGCCAGCTTCTGCAAGGGCCCCGTATGCCAGAGAACAGCTGCTCCCAGCAGCTGGAGGCTGAGCAAGGCCAAGTGGGCACCGAGGCTTGGCCCTGGCTGCCCCCACTCCCCCCTCCTCAGGGCAGAGCCCGCGCTCCCCTCCCCCCGCCCCGACCCAAAACCAAAATTAGCCACAGAATGGAGATGGGTACCTGGAAGTCGTACAGGGCCACGATATTTTCATGCTTCAGTTCCTAGAGAACGCGGAGAGGGGAAACAGATTAATGATGGTAGCAAAGGGACTGCAGGACTCCCAGTCAATACTGTTTACTGACAGACTGAAGGAGCCCTAGAGGACACTCTGGAGGCGCTGTCCCCGTTTCAGGAGGAAGTTAAGCCTGCCCGGGGATAAACAGGTAGGCAGTGGGAGGCCCTGGGAGCCCAGGTGTCCCGCTTTTTGGGTCACAGCGGAACAGCATGGCCCGGGACCCCAGCGTCCCCCCAAACACTCTCCCCAGCCCCTCACCTTCAGGATTTTGATCTCCTTCCCCAGCAGGGTCTGAGACTTGGCCAGGTTCTTCTTGTTGATGCACTTGACCGCCACCTCCAGATCGTGTTTCTGAAACCCAAAGAGCCCCGTTCTCAGGGAGCCTGGATCAGGAGGCCCGACCCCATTCCTGGAAACCAGGCCCGGCGGCCAGTCCCGGCCCAGACTGGGTCCTGGGCCCCGGGCGGGCCGGCCCGGACATGTCGGGGCAGGATCCCGCCCTCCCCCAAAAGCCCATCTGAGAAGAGTCTGACTTCAGAAAGCCCTCCCTGGTAGGGGAGTCCCCGGGGGGAGGGGAGGCACCCCCCTCCTCTCCGAGCTAGAAGGCAAAAGGCAATGTCAAAGCCCCCTCCGGGCTTCCTCCTGGGGGAGGGGGAGGGCCCGGCCAGGCCGCCCCGGGGAACCGCTGACGCTGCACCTCCGCCACCACTCGGGCTGCCCGGGCGCGCAGGGGAGAAGGGCCCCCCCTCACCTCTTTGTGCCTCCCTTTGAAGACCACGGCGAAGGCCCCGTGGCCAATCAGGTCCTTCCGGCTGAACTCAAACTTTCCCACCGTCTCCATGTCCCGGGGCGGGCGGCGGGCACGAAGCCGTAGGGGGGTCCGAGGGGGAGAGGGCTGCGGGCGGGGGCTGCGCGCAGGGCGAGGCGGCGGGCGCCGAGGCCCGCGGCCGGACCCTTCTTCCAGCGCGGGGCGGCTCACGGATGAGCCCGGGGCTGGCCAGGCCCACGGAGGGTTCCCACGAACTCGGGGTCGCTGGGCCCGCGGCTTCCGTTCCCCACTCCCCGGTCCAGGGGCTGCGCTCCCCTCAAGCACAAAAGGGTGGGGGGCATTGTCGGCAGCTGGACGGGGAGGGGGTGGGGAGCTGGGGTCCGTCCTGCTGCTCCCGCTCCTTCCCGGTGGCGCCTTCAAGTCCGGGCACCCCGAGGGTGAAGCCCCGAGGGGAACGGGTCAAAGTCCTCCCGGGCCGGGCGTCTGATGCAAGAGGAGGGGGAGATGAACAAGCGGGGAAGGAGACAGGGACCACCCCCCAGCGCCTCCCGCACCGCGCCGGTCCACCTTAAACTCTCCAGTCCACCTTAAGAGGCGACAGCCCCCGCGGTCCTTGTTTGTACACAGCTCCGGGCGGAGCGGCGAGGTCCGACCCCGGCGGCCGGAGCCCCCGGGCCCGGCCCCGGCCTCCTCGGCTCCGCGGGTCCGGCCCCGCTGGGCAGTCCCGGGGCCCCGAGCACACCAGCGCCGCGTTGCCTCAGACCGGGCCTCCTGCTCCTCCGGGGCCGCGGGGTCCGAGCCGGGCTGCTGGGGCTCCGCCGCGGGGCGGGGCTCCGCGCTCCAGATGTGCAGCAGCTGGGCCCCCCGAGGCTGCGCTCCCAGCCGCGGCCGCCGCTGGGCTCTGTGGCTGTGGCTGTGGCTGTGGCTGCTGCTCCGCGCCGCGCTCCCGCCTGCGCTGCTGCCGCTCCGCTCGCCGCCGCTCGGGCTCTGAGACAAAGAGTCGCGGCCCGCCCGGGCCCCCGAGCCTGGCTGCCCCGGCGCAGCCGCACTACGGACAGACGGCAGCCAGCCACGGCCCAGACGGACGGACGGGGCCGCGGAGGCAGCGGGGAGGGCGGGCCCTGAGAGGGGCGGGGCCGCGCTGCGAGCGGGGCGGGGCCTGGGCGCGTCGGGGGCGGGGCGGCAGTTACACCCACTCACTCCTCCCCCTCCCTCCCTCCGAGGCTGGCCGGGCACCCCAGGCTAAGTTTTAGCCATTGGGGCAGAAAAATATTTCATCTTTAAAATACATTAATATGCAATTCTTAAAATACGAATGTCAAGTAATTGCATTATTTGTGATTATGTAAATGTGATTATGTAAACATTAAAAAGCTAACACAAAGATATCATGTAATTGTGAAATCCTCAAGTATACAGTTCTTAGAATGTACATGTGTACTTTTATTACATTATAAACATGTAAATATAATAATAAAGTAACTCATCATGTGGATCTGTAATAGACAAATGCAAAACACACAAATATACAATCTTAGAATTCTTAGGTGTAATTGTATTATAATATATTAAAATAATAATTAATCTATATATTTAAATATGAAATACACAAATAAACGATTCTTAGAACACATATAATATATACACATCTATGCTTATATGATGTATATATAATAATTCTGTTATAGTATCAATATTAAAACAAATTGATATGAATATAATTTTGAAATATGCAATTCTTAAAAAACATAAGTATAATTGTACTAAAATAATTATAAAAAACTAAAAGTGAATCTATAATATTTAAATGTGAAATATACAATGCACAATTCTTAGAATACATAGAATTCTTAGAATTATAGAATATATGTCACCATTATATATACACATATAATCCATAGAGGGAATCTGTTGTAATATATATAATATATAAGTATAATACATTTGAAATACTCAATATACAATTCTTAGAATGTACATAATGTATAATTTTATTATATATACCAAAGAATGAAAATACAGACTATATAATTCCGAAATACACACATATATGATTATTAAAATGCACATATATTACTTTGTTATACATTATAATGTTAAAATAATAAATTAAATTATATGAATATATAATATATATTGAAACAGCTGCTTACAATTCTTAGAATAAATAAATATAATATATAATTTTGTTTTATGTTATATAAATTCGATAATGCAAATATATAATATATAGATTTGAAATGTACAAGTGTATAATTCTTAGAAAACATATTTTATAATAGAATAATGACATTGATATGTTATATATAATTTTGAAATAAATATAAGTTTAACATACATAAATATATGACTTTAATAATAGCTAATATTTATTGAGTACTTACTATGTTCCAGGCACTGTGAGGAGCACTTTCCTTTATTTGATCCTTTCAACAACCCTTAGAGGTAGATGTCATTTCAATTTTACAGATTAGGAAACTGAGGCAGAAAGAAATTAAATGACTTGTCTAAAGTCATATAGCTAGTAAATGTCTGAAGCTGGATTTAAAGTGCCAGATGTTCTATCCACTATAACACTCAGCTGCTTCACAAACACATAAATATATAATCTTAAGATATATAATTGTGGAGATATATAAAGTTTCTTATTAGTCTGTTTTTCCCCACTATGTCTCCATTAACTAAATTTTAAAACTCTTCCAGACAAAGCTATCAATCAATCAATAATCCATCAATAAACACTTATTAGGCACCAACTGTTAAGATCCTTTACTTGGCAATTGTCAATGCTGTAAAATTACCCATGCATATATCTTGTAAATAAAAAGCTATAATAATAAAAAAAAATGATCGTTTAAAACAAAAACAAAAACAAACAAAAAAAACCCTTTAACATTTCTTAGTCCTGGACATGCACAAAAAAGGCAACTGATAGACCTTGACATTAACGAATTTATAATGTACTAGGGAAATAATGTGTAAACTAATCCATACATGGTTATATACATGATAAATGTATATAATTCATAAGTAGGTGTGAAGATAATTTTGATATCCCTACTCACATCAGTTCATTGTGATTTAATGAGTGTCAGGTATAATAGAATTAAGTTTGATTTGGTTAACACCATTAGAAAAGAGTTGTGTGGGTTAAAAATTAATGAACCTACTATGAAGATTATATTACTTATATTCCGGTTGGGGGATAAATTTATACTTTATATTTATACTCTGCTAGTTAGGCTTGTATAAAGAGCTAGGGATAGAGCTCTATATTAGGGCCACCCTGGCCCACCTCCTGTTAAGTGTATCATGAAAGCTGTGCTTGAGAAACCACAGATCCCTTGTCATAAACAAGCCTTAGGACACTGCTGACTGTGAAAGGCCCAAGACCTTGCTGACTGGGTCTTATGACCTTTGGGAAGCCCCAGATCCTGCAGTCAATGGTCTGCAATGGCTGCTGGTGGCCTAGGAAAGCCTGTTGAAAAAGGCCTTGAGGTTGCAGAACAATAAATACCCTTAGCCAGTCATAAAAGTCCCACCCCATGATCCAATCATCGACATTTTCCTGATTCTGAAGAGACTAGCTAGGATTTGGGATTTCTCCGGGACTTCCCCAAATGTATAAAAGAAAGTTTTCCCCCTGAGCAGAGGGATCTTTGGCCACAGAAAGGTATTAGCCCCATTATTTAGGGACTGACCTCTCTAATAAATTGATACCTGCCTCAGTTCATGAAACAGCCGGACCAAAGGGTGTTGTCAGGGAGTAAGGTATAAGAAGACTAGAAAGGGAACAGGGGACATGAAGGGCTTTGAATTGTCAAAACAGATCATTTTGTATTTGATCCTGGAGGTGACAGGGAGCACTGGAGTTCATGAAGGGGGTGACGTGATTGGACCAGAACTAAATCACTCAGTGATTGAATAGAGAAGGGACCAAAGTGGGGAGAGGCTGAGGGAGGCAGAGCCCCAGCAGCTATTGCAGTAATCCAGGTGTGAGATGATAGGGATCTGCAGGAGAGAAGTGGAAGTGTCAGAGAGGGAAGAGGGTGTGTTCCAGAGGTGACATTGAAGGTGAAATTGGCAATAGCTTGGTTATGGGGGGGCGGGTGAGAGGTAGGAGGAGTCCAGCCGGACTCAATTTGCTGAGTAGTTCACATGGAAATAAATAAAGAAAAGGCTTGCATTTATACAGCACCCACTAGGTACCAAGCATTCTGCTAAGTGCTTTATGAAAACCTCATTTGATTTTCACAGCTCTGGGAGGGAGGTGCTTTGTGTCGAGCAGTCACTTTTTCAATTTTGCTTCATTCTTCCTGACCCCCTTCAGGGTTTGCTTGGAAGAAATCCTGGAAAAGTTTGACATTTCCATCTCCAGCTTGTTTTACAGATGAGGAAACTGAGGCAAACAAGATTAAGTGACTTGGCCAGAGTCGCACGGCTAGGAAGTATCTGAGATGAATCTTCCGACTCCAAGCCTGGCTCTCTATCCACTTTGCCACCTAAAGTGGGTTTTGTTTTTGCATTCAGGTTTTTTTTTTCCTTGCTAGTTGAAAAAAATAGTTACATTAAAAAAAAAAAAAAAAAGCTATTATAATAATACAGTCAAGAGGTGAGGAGAACTTGGACTTACTGTGATTGTTCTGGCTATGCGAGTGTGTGAAAGAAGAGCACTTTTGGGAATGTAGGATAGCCTAACAATATATTCTATGCGTAGAGGGAGTGGGAATGAAGTATCCAGAATGAGACCAGGGTTGTTAGCCTGAGTGACTGGGAAGATGGTGGGACCCTCAACTGTAATAGGGGAAGAATGGAAGAGATTGAGGGGGGGTGAGGTTAGAGAGAAGAGGAAAAAAAAGGAAGGAAAATAGAAATGAAGGGAGGGAGGAAGGAAAGGAGAAAGGAAAGGAGGAAGGAAGGAGGGAGAAGAAAAGGAAAGGAGGGAGCAGGGAAAGGAGGGAGGAAGAAAGGGAAAGAAAAGAGAGAGGGAGGAAAGAAGGAAAGAAAGAAGGGAGGGATGAAGGAAAAAAGGGAGGAAGGAAGGAAAAGAGGGGAAAAGGAAGAAAGAGGGAAAGGAGGAAGAAAAGAAAAGGAGTGAGAGAGGAACAAGGAAGAAAAAATGGAAGGGAGGGAGAGAGGGAAAAAAGGAGAAACAAGCATTTATTAGGTGCCTACTATATACTAGATATTGTGATAAGTGCTTTACAATGTTATTTCATTTGATCCTTATCACAACCTGGGGAGGTGGGTGCTACAATAATGCTGATTTGATAGTTAAAGAAACTGAGGCAGAGAGAGGTTAAGTGACTACTGATGTCCTCTTGGTAGTCATCTTTTGGGCAATCATATCCTGGTTAAAGGCAGGAGAGGAAGGAGCCAGAGTGGAAAGATTTCTCTGTTTATGTTTTCATTGATAGCATTCCCTCGAAGATAAAGCTAATCAATGAGTTTCCTAGGCAATAGTGTCAAACTTAAAAAGAAGTGGGGCCATTAAACCTTTATAGGAGGATCTCTGTAGACAGCATTTAGACTGTGTTTTAAAATGTAATTTGATCTCTGTTTTATTATGGTATTTGTATTGATTTTGACCAGTAGGTCTCAATGACATTTGAATCTGGAACAGGCTGTACTGGGTGCTATGGGGCCTAGTATTTGACTTCTCTGGGCTACAGATCAATGATTTGGCTAGAGACACTCAGCCAATGTGTGTGAAAAGAAATTTCTGGGGGCCACTAGATAGCCCAGCAGATAGGGACCAGCCCTGAAATCAGGAAAACCTGAATTTAAATCCAGAAAGAAAGGTGAAAGTGAGGGAGGGAGAGAGAGAGAATGAATGAATTAGGAATTAGGAATCCCAGACCTGAATTCAAATCAACCTCAGACATTTAACAAGGAGTGTGATTCTGGAAAAATCTCCATTGGCTTCAGTTTCCTCACCTCTAAAATGGGGATCATAACATCACCTGCCTCTCTAGGGTTATTGTGAGCATCCAATCAGATAATATTTATAGTGTTTAGCAGAGAGATAGGCAAATAGTCGATGCTATACAAATGCTTATTCCATCTCTTAAATGTCTATTTACTGATTTTTGAATGAAATGAGTAGGTCTCCTTTGGATAGCCAAGAGATGGATGACTTGTGTGATATTGTTGTTCACTTGCATCTGACTCAGTGACGCACTAGACTATCACACACGCATACCGTCCACGGGTTTTCTTGGCAAAGGTATTGAAGTGGTTTGCCAATTTCTTCTCCAGTGGATTAAGGCAAATAAAGATTAAATCACTTGCCCAGGGTCAACTAGTGACTGTCTGAGGCCAGCTTTTGAACTCAGGCTTTTCTGATTAGACCTTCACTATTCTACTGAACTACTTAGCTGACTCCTTCAGTCTGATTTAAAACCTTCAAAATAGCACTTTCAAGCCCTTAACAGAATAATTAATCAATCATTCAACCTATAAGCACTTATTAAGTCCTACTTTAAGCTAGGTGGTACAGTGGATAAAGCCTCTGTTCAAATTCAGCTTCAGATACTTCAGATATCTGTGTGATCCTGGGCTAGTGACTTCACTCTGCCTCAGTTTCCTAGTCTGTAAAATGAGCTGGAGAAGGAAATAGCAAACAATTTCAGTCTCGTTCCCAAGAAATCTCCAAATGGGGTTATCAAGAGTCAAACATGAGTGAGTGCTAGGGACACCAAGATGGAGAAACACTGCTTAGTTTCTGCTGTAAAGAAGTTCATAAGCTAATGGGGCAGGCAGGAAAGGCAGCTAAGGGAGACAGTTGATAGAAGACCTGAATTCAAATTTGACTTTAGAGACTCACTAACTGGGTGACTCTGGGGAAGTCATTTAAGCCAAATTATCTCCCCCCCAAGCCCACAGCAATCTAATGGGAGAGACAAAAAGCAACAAATATGTACAAATAAGCTACATACAGGACATAATTAGCACAGGGTCAATAGAATTAAACAGGCACTAGAATTAAGAGATTGAGTTCCATTCTCCCAGCCACCCAGGCTTTCAATCTAGCTAATCATTCTCAACTTCTCCTATATCCAGTCTAACACCAAGGACTGTCCATTGTTAGCTATGGCGTATGACCTTTCTTTATTTAATACAATGCCTGTAACAGGATATAAAGTCTAAGAAGACTGGAAAGGGATAGGGGTGGGAATATGCCAAATAGGGGATTCAATGTTTAATCCTAGGAAGTGATAAGGAGTCTATGGAATTGATGGAGTGAAAAGTGGGGTGGGTAAGGAGGTGATTTAATTAGTAACAAGCTTTAAGAAAATCCTTTAGTCTGACTAATGGAGGATGGGCTAAAGTGTGCAGAAACCCTTAGGTTATAACAAATGTCCTGATGTAAGGTGATCAATGCTCACACCTGGGTGGGGTAGGTTATGAGAGAGGAGGCTCTTTCAAAGGAGGCACAATTTACTGGTGGAGACAATGTTCAAATAACTGTGTGCAAAGAGAGATAGCTTGGAGATAATCCAGATTTTTATCTTTATTTCCCGGAGAGCTCTTTATTCCTCTGAATGGCAGATTTAGAGCAAGTAAGAAAAACAGCCTCCCTTTCCCATGTGGATCCCAGGTGTGGCTGCCCAGTAGAGTAAGGGAAGGGCTGGCAACCTTTATTTCCTCCCACCTGGAGGTGGAGTGGGAGGAGAGGTTCTGCCTTCTCTGAGAATGCTTGGATTTAGCTCCTGAAAGAATTCTCCATTCTCCCACTGATGGGCAAACACTCAATTTCCAGTTTTTTGCCACCACAAAAGACTGTTACAAACATTTTTGTACATGTGGATCCTTTCACCTTTTAATGATCTCTCTGGGGTACAGTGAGCACAGTTTGATAGCCCTGCTCTTCAGAATGGTTGGATCAGTTCACAACTGGAGTGACACTTTTTGGTGTTTATTTCAGTTCAGATTCTTTGTGACCCTATTTGGATACTAGAATGGGTTGGCCATTTCCTTCTCCAGCTCATTTTACAGATGAGGAAACTGAGGTAAACAAGATAAAATGACTTGGACAGGGCCACACAGTCAGATATGAACTCAGGAAGAGAAGTCTTTTTGATTCCTGGCCAGAATTAGGACTTTGTCCGGGTGCAAGGTCAAATATAAGGGATCCCTCTTGGCACAAAGTCAGGTTTTATTCTGGACTCTTACAGGGCCCTAGCTGGGCAGGGAGAGAGCTCAATCTAGGGGAGAGATGGAGCTGTCTCCTTACCTCTAGCGTCAAATATAAATGCTTCTGTTTCCCATTTAAAGTTCTGGTTCCCCTAGTTTTCTAATCTTCTACGTTTCCCCCCCTAACTCAACCCTAAAGGGTTGAGCCATTCTCCATCACCTGTGATTTCGCAGCCTTTATGTCTTTCTCCTTTAAGCCTTAGAACCCTTGACTTTTTCCAAGATTTGCCTCCTGCAAGAGCCTTCCCAAACCCCCAGCTGCTGCTGCTTTTACTCCAAAGTTACTTGGTATGTTTGATATATACTCACGCATCCTCTCCGCAGTGAGAAAGTAGGCTCAGAGAGCTGGATTTATTATGATTATTTTAATATCAATAGTTTTTTAAACATTATCAAGCTCCTGGGTGCCAGACACTAAGCCAAACAATGGGGATACAATAGGAGGCAATTGACAATACCTGCCTTCAAGGAACTATCTGATAGAGGAGCTGCAGGTTGGACTTATTTTTGCTTTTTCTTTGTGACAGTTCCTGTTTATATAATCATAATAAATAATAATTTGTTAATTATTAATAAATGTTTATTGACTGACTGACTGGCCCTAGGCTCTGCCATCAGTGATATTGATATATGTGTGGCAGTCAAATTCAAATAGATTGGGTGGCCTTACAGAAGACTCCCTGTGGGTAAGCATATTGATACAGGAAATCATGTTAATATTACCTGCTTTATTGTATTTTTAATTCATTTTGTTAAATATTTTCCAATTATATTTTAACCTGGTTCCAGTCTCAGTAGGGACTGTTGTGGACCAAATTGATACCACTGGGACAGATAGAGTGAATTTTATCCTCTAGACAAACAGAACTTCAATCAGTCAGAAGATTGGCATTCATTAAGCTTTTAGGGCCTGGAACCCTGTTAAGTACTGGAAATATAAATAAGAAAAAGAAAAACAGTGCTTGACCTCTAGGAGTTTACAATCTAATTAAAGAAAACAATACACTCAAGAAAGCTAAAAAGGAGACTGGGAAGGATGAAGAAAGGAATGCAAATTAGGTAGGAAATGGAGAGACGGCTGGTCTGGACACCTTCCTTAAACTGAGGTTTTGTGGGAGCTCTCTTATCTGAGAGGCAGCTAGGTGACTCAACGGATAGAGTACTGGCCCTAGAATTAGGGGGAAGTGAATTAAAATCTAGTTTCTAATACTTCCTAGCTGGGGGACTCTGGACAAATTAGTTGTTTGTTTTGTTTTGTTTTGATTTTTTTATAATTATAACATTTTTTGACAGTACATATGCATAGGTAATTTTTTACATTATCCCTTGTACTCCCTTCTGTTCCGAATTTTTCCCCTCCTTCCCTCCACCCCTCCCCTAGATGGCAGGCATTCCCATACATATTAAATATGTTATAGTATATCCTAGGTACAGTATATATGTGCAGAACCGAATTTTGTTGTTGTTGCAAAGGAAAAATTAGATTCGGAAGGTAAAAAATAATCTGGGAAGAAAAACAAAAAATGCTAACAGTTTACACTCATTTCCCAGTGTTCCTTCTCTGGGTGTAGCTGATTCTGTCCATCACTGATCAATTGGAATTGGATTAGCTCTTCTCTATGTTGAAGATATCCACTTCCACCAGAATACATCCTCATACAGTATTGTTGTTAAAGTGTATAATGCAAATCACTATTGATCAGAGAAATGCAAATTAAGACAACTCTGAGGTATCATTACACACCTGTCAGATTGGCTAAGATGACAGGAACAAATAACGATGAATGTTGGAGGGGCTGTGGGAAAACTGGGACACTGATGCATTGTTGGTGGAGTTGTGAAAGAATCCAGCCATTCTGGAGAGCAATCTGGAATTATGCCCAAAAAGTTATCAAAATGTGCATACCCTTTGACCCAGCCATACTACTACTGGGCTTATATCCCAAGGAACTACTAGAGAAGGGAAAGGGTCCTGTATGTGCCAAAATGTTTGTGGCAGCCCTTTTCATAGTGGCTAGAAGCTGGAAGATGAATGGATGTCCATCAATTGGAGAATGGTTGGGTAAACTATGGTATATGAATGTTATGGAATATTATTGTTCTATAAGAAATGAGCAACAGGAGAAATACAGAGAGGCTTGGAGAGACTTACATCAACTGATGCTGAGTGAAACGAGCAGAACCAGAAGATCATTATACACTTCAACAATGATACTGTACGAGGATGTATGCTGATGGAAGTGGATTTCTTCAACATAGAGAAGAGCTAATCCAATTCCAATTGATTAATGATGGACAGAACCAGCTACATCCAGAAAAGGAACACTGGGAAATGAATGGAAACTGTTAATTTTACCTTCTGAATCCAATTCTTCCTGTGCAACAAAAAAATTCGGTTCTACACACATATATTGTATCTAAATTATACTGTAATATATTTAACATATATAAGACTGCTTGCCATCTGGGGGAGGGGGTTGGGGGAGGAAGGGAAAAAATCTGAATAGAAGTAAGTGCAAGGGATAATGTGGTAAAAAATTACTCATGCATATGTACTGTTAAAAAATGTTATAATTATAAAATAAAATAAAATTAAAAAAAAAATTACCCATGCATATGTACTGTCAAAAAAAAGTTATAATTATAAAATAAAATAAAAATTAAATTTAAAAACATTTAAAAAAAAAAAAATAAAGTGTATAATGATCTTCTGGTTCTGTTCATTTCACTCAGCATCAGTTGATGTAAGTCTCTCCAAGCCTCTCTGTATTCCTCCTGCTGGTCATTTCTTACAGAGCAATAATATTCCATAACCTTCATATACCATAATTTACCCAACCATTCTCCAATTGATGGACATCCATTCAACTTCCAGTTTCTAGCCACCACAAAAAGGGCTGCCACAAACACTTTGGCACATACAGGTCCCTTTCCCTTCTTTAGAATTTCCTTGTGATATAAGCCCAGTAGTAGCACTGCTGGATTAAAGGGTATGCACAGTTTGATAACTTTTTGGGCATAATTCTGGACAAATTACTTAAACCTGTTTCCCTTAATTTCCTCATCTGCAAAATGGGCTGGAAAAGGAATTGATAAACCACTCCAATATCTTTGCCAAGAAAACCTCAAATGAGTCATGAAGGGTCAGATATGACTTAAGACTATTGAACAATAAGATTGAAACAGTATGTTCTATGGAAAGAAAATTGAATCTGGAGTTAAGAGAGACGTAGAACCGCAGTTCTACTCCATATCCCAGTGAGGTCTCAGAGGGTATTGTTGAAGTATGAGTACTCAAGTTTTTGTTTTGGTTTGGAGACAGTTGGGGTTAAATGGCTTGCCTAGGGTCAAACAGCTAATATCACAATTGAATTCAGGTTCTCCTGCCTCCAAGGCTGGTGCTTATCCATTTCACCACCCAGTTTTTGTGTTCTTGCGGGAAGATACAGTTCCTGGGGACTAGATAGAGCCATCCAGAGAAACATAGCCAGGAAGGCTATAAAATGCATTCATCTCTCACCTCCAGGCCTTTGCCTCACCTCTTTAAATCCCTAAATCTCTTTGAGATTCAACTCAAATCCCATCTACTTCAAAGGGCCTTTTCTAGAAGATTTTCCCAGTTTTTAGTGACTCCCTATGATTGTGTATTTTTTTGGACATAAACTCTATTATCAGTGAGACAGTTCTTGCTCTCAAGAAACTTATCATCTACAGGAGAAACCCCACCATGTGCCAGGTACTAGGGGAACAAATACACCAACCAGCCAACCTATGTCACTACCCTCTGGCTAGATGCTGTTCTAGGAGCCTCAGGTGCTTAGGGTGAGATTCAGTCAGTCCCCAGGAAGTCTCTCCTGAGCTCCCCAGAAGCCTAGCCTCTGCTTAATAAAAGCGGGAGTGGAGGAGAAAGTGAAAAGTTCAATATAAGCTTTAGATATTTGTGAAGCTCTCTGCCCCTTCAAAGAAAAAATGGGCCTGCATCAAATGCTGATTAATTGATTGTTGGCTTATTCTGTCCAAGAACACATAGTGCTCAACTGTTATTGTTTATCCTTCCTTTAGAAAGAGGACCAATGACATCAGGAAGGTGAGTGATCACTTGTCTGTGAATTGGATTTAAGGGAAGCAGAGTTGTGCAAAAGTCCTCAGCAGTCTCTTCTCCAGTCCAGTTGTGAGACAAAGGTCAAGATGACTTGTTGATTCAGAGAGGTGACCTTGACCTTTCTTAAGTAAAGTCTTTCCCAGGTCTCAATGTATCTGAATTCCTGCCCATTCAATGACCAAGAACTAGGTAAGAATTGAGATTAAAAACAGACTAATTTACTCTTAAAATATTATCAGTCTGGGAGGAAAACACCTCAAGGTGGGGGCCAGGACAGCTAACAATTGCTCTTTAACCTCATTCTAAGCCCACAAAATCTACCACTGAGCCACAGAAGCTTGGTCTCGGAGCTATTATTGACCATCTGAAGGAAGGCAAACTGAAGTGGAACTAAGGAGATGCCAGTCTGAGGAAGGCCCAAGGGTTCTGGAGCATACCAACCACCATAATAATAACTGTTTGCTACATGCCTCACAAATTGGACTTGCCTTGCAAAAGAGAAGCAAAACTTCCAGGAATTAGGTGATAAGGTAGAGTCCTGAACCTTCTGTCCTTGTCAGCTCACATCTAAAGTACTCTGTCTAGTTCTGGACTACAGAGTTTAGCAAAAACATTGATAAGATGCAGGAAGTCAAGGGGAGGACAATCAGGGTGCTAAGGACCTTGAATTCATGTTAAATTAGGGAGGGTTGAAAAAAGCAGAGATGTTTAGGCAGGAGAAAAGAGACTTAGAATCAGGAATGCCTGGGTTTCCATCTTGGCCTTAAACTTTTACTAGCTGAGTGACCCTAGGCAAGGAACAAGTCATTTTGGCCCTCAGTTTCCTGATGTGTAAAATGAGCAAGTTGGATCATAGACCTCTAATTTCCCTTCCAGTTTTTTTTTTTCTAATTTTAAAAAACATTTTTATTTTAAATTTTGAGTTTTAAATTCTGTTCTTCCCTCCTTCTCTGAGATGGTAAGCAATCTGATGTAGGTTATAAATATAATTATGTAAAGCATTTCCATATTAATTATTTTGTACAAGAAAACTCAAAGAAAAAAAGGAAATTAAGTGAAAGACAACATGCTTCAGGGCAACTAGGTGGCGTAGTGGATAGAGCAGCACCAGCCTTGAATTCAGTTCAAATCTGGTCTCAGACATTTAACATTTCCTAGCTGTGTGACTCTGGGTAAGTCACTTAACCCCAGCCTCAGGGAAAAAGAAAAAAAAATTATAATTTTGGTTGCATTGATTTTGTTTGTGCAAAACCTTTTTAATTTTATATAAACAAAATTATCTAGTTTCTATTTTGTAATACTCTCTAGATCTTCCTTTGTCCTAAATTCTTCCTTTATTCATAAATCTGTAGATAAACCATTTCATGCTCTTCTAATTTGCTTATGGCATCACCTTTTATGTGTAAATTATGTACCCATTTGGACCTTATCTTGGTATACCTTGTTTCTGCCACAGTTTTTCAGTTTTCCTAATCATTTTTTTAATAATGAATTTTTGTTTCAAAAGTTTAGATCTTGGGGTTTATCATAAACTAGATTTTAGTAATTTATCCTTCCAATTCTAAATCTGCATGAAGGGAGGGGGGGGGCAAGATTACTTATCTTTTTATAGCTTTGCAGGGCCATCTGGAGAAGGAAGAGAGATTAGATTAGACTTCTTTTAGTTCCATAGGGCACAACAAAGAACAATGGGTGAAAGTGTTCAAAGAGGCAGTTTTAGGTTTGTCTTTAAGAAAGATTTCCTAATAATTAAAATTGTCCCTAAGTCAATTGAGTCTCAGGGGAGACCATTGGAGGATTTTAAGCAGAGGCCCATGGAAGGGACCATTTAGCAGGTCTGTCAAAATAGTTGTTTATCCTTCCTTCTGGAAGAAGGCCATGATTATCAGGAAGGTGATGCTATGACTTGAAAATGAATTGGATTTAAGTGATGAAGGTGAGCTGTGTGAAGTCACCAGCCTCACTTAATCTTCTGGAACCTTTTGAGTAGAGTCAAGATAAGATTATTCTTCTTGGCCCTTCCAACTCTGGTAATTTTGTTGTGGTAAACAAAAGGTAGAGAGACAGACAAACAGAAACAGAGAGACGGACAGACACACAGAGACAGAGAAAAGAATAAGGAAAAGGAGAGAAGGGAAGAGACAGACAGACAGACAGCCTAATGTGTGTGCTTAAGTGTAGAGGGTAATATGTTGGTAAAGGGATTCAGGACTAGGGAATGGAGCAATCTCTGAGTTAAAGGATAAAGGGGAGAAAAAATAGGGACAGCTTGGTTCCTCTTTCCCCCTTTTATTTTCCCTGTGAAACTGAGGCAGTTAATGATTTTTTTCTAACCACCTGATTGATACCAACAAAACTCCCTTAATATCCAGAGGAGGCCAGACTGACCTGGCCATCAGAAAAGGGAGACAAAATGAGCATTCTTAATCTGGGCACATCAGAAATTTCTTAAACCAAACTATGGAAAAAAGTTGACACTCCACGCAGACCTCCAGAATTACAAGGACGGGGGCTGCTCTTGTTCCCAAGGCCTTTCCCCTTTACTGTGAGAAATGAAGAAGGAAATATTTGACATTTCACCAGAAGCTGGATTTTGGATACAAAGTGTGGGTGAGCGAAGGAAGAAGAGAAATTTAGGGATCCTATGTAGTCTCTCCCAGGATCACAGGTCTTTAGAGGTCATTAACCCAACACCATTAACCTAGAGAAATGGAGAGCTGCCCAAGATCACAGTTCATGGGAGATCCAGGATTCAAATCCGGGTTTTGTATAGCCTTTGCCCTGCACCATAGCCCTGGACGCTGGGCAGACCACCCTCACCTATTCTGCCTCTCCCTCATTCTGAAGTTTCTGCTAAAATGGGCTCTGAATCAGGGCTTTAAGAGCCAGAATTAGAGCCAAGGAGGACCTCAGGGATAATCCAGTCCAAAGGGGGAAAATAAGGCAGCAGTCAACCAGGGAGTGACAGAGCTGCAACTCAAATATAAGTCTTCTGATTCCAAATTCAACACTTTTTGTGAGTGTAGAAGCAATAGGGATTGGGGTTAAGTGACTTGCTTCGGATCACATAGCTATTAAGTGTCTGAGTGAATTTGAATTCAGGTCCTCCTGACTTCAAGGCCAGTGCTCTATTCATTTTGCCACTTGGCTGCTCCCCTAGGAAATCTAACACTTTCTATAGGGCCATAATGTGTCTGTTGTAGAATGTCCAAGTATTTGACTATGGGTCTCCAGGATTCCCTATAGCCATTAAACAATATACAAGATAAATATGTATACATATATTGAATTTAATGTATATTTCTACCATATTTAATATATACCATCTAGGGGAGGGGGGAGGGGAAGGGAGGAAAAAAATTGGAGCACAAGGTTTTGTAAAGGTTAATGTTGAAAAATTACCCATGTTTTGAAAATAAAAGGCTTTTTGGCCTCGGCAAATCACCTAATCCCAATTGCCTCAGTAATAATAATAATAATAATTAAAATAAAATAAAAATAAAAAGCTTTAATAAAAAATTATTTTTTAAAAAAAGAAAAAAAATAGTTCATTCTAGGGGTGAAAAAGACAATATACAGGGTTATGTATGCCTCCAAGATGGAGAACTCACTTCCATTTTTCAAGCAAGGGGTCCAGAAGCTGTCCTTTCTTTACAGAAGACCCTCATATTTGCACCTGCAACTACCTCCTGGATACTTTCAGTTGGATGTTCCAGAGGCATTTCAAATTTAGGATGTCCATAATGGAGCTGATTATCCCTCCTACCCACAGAGCACTTTTAGAGAAAGAAAAAAATGGGCATTTATTTATCATACCTACTATGTACAAAGTGCTTTGTTGTTCAGTCTTGTCCGACTCTTTTAGACCCCTTATGAGATTTTCTTGGCAAGACATTCAGAGACATTTGTCATTTCTTTCTCCAGTGGATTAAAGCAAACAGGTTAAGCCACTTGTCCAAGGTCATTCAGCTAGTGAGTATATGAGACTGGCTTTGAACTCTGGGTATCTGGACTCCCTAAATCTAATGCCCTGTTCTCAGGATTTTTGAATTGCCTTTTACTTTCAGGCTTCAAGCTATTATCTCAAGATGACTACACCACAATTACCCCCAGTAATTCTACCCTCCAAACTGCCCCTCTCACTTCATCCACAGCATTCTATTGTGAGCCATATGCCTTTGCACAGACTAGTCCCCCATTCTTGGAATTCTTGACCATCTCTCCTCAGCCTCTGAGAACCCGTATGCCCTTTCAGAATGTAGTTCAAGTACCAGCTCCTTCCAGAAACCTTCCCTGATGTCCCCCTTCTTAGTCTGTTGATTACTCAAACATTTTTAACATAGGCTCCGTGTTAAGCACTGAAAGATATAGTTCTGGTCCTGGAAGAGCCTACATTCTGATGGGAAGATAACATGAACAGCTTGTGACAGACAGACGCATTTGACAGATGATAGGATTAGTCAAACAAGTAAAGTAAATTTCTATCTGCTGAGAATACAAATAAAAAGAATAAAACAAAAGAAAAATCTTAGTAAGTTTATCTTCCAATCAAGGAGACAAAAAGCATACACATATATATATTTGTGCATATATATATATATATAAAATGTATACATGTATGTGTGTGTCTACATAGGAACATAGTCATTATGACAAATCTCACTCCCATCGCTAGTCTGGGTTCCCCAGAACTCAGCTAGCTACATTTCCCTTTAGGATCAGAAGAGTAACTCAGAGAGCCTTGGTCATTTTCTCTACTGGCAGCTAAGTGTTAACTCAACTTGGATAGAACCTGGGACATGAAGAGAGGAGAAATTGAGTTCAAATTCAGCCTTAGACTCTTATTCAATGCATCATCTTGGGTAAGTCACTTAACCTTAATTTTCTCAACTGTAAAATCAAGATTGCTCTCAGGATCAAATGAAATAATTGTAAAGACAGAGCAGTGTCTGGCCCATAGTAGGTGCTATGTAAATGCTTTTTAAACCCCTTCTACTCCCCCCCATTGCTCCCCAAGATATTTTATATTTATTTTGTGTATTTATTGTATGTGATCCTTGAGCTCTGGGATTCTGATTGATTAAATGAATGAACCAAAGAATGAAAAGACATTCATTTATTTATTTATTTTTATTTTTCTGAGGCTGAGGTTAAATGACTTGCCCAGGGTCACACAGCTAGGAAGTGTTAAGTGTCTGAGATCAGATTTGAACTCTGGTCCTCCTGAATTCAGGGCTGGTGCTCTATCCACTGTGCCACCTAGCTGCCCCTAAAAAGACATTTAAGACTTTTCTGTATACAAGGCACTATTCTAATTAATCATTAGAATACTTATACAAGCCAGCAAGATGGCAGCCCTTACTAAGGGAGCAGAAAGACAATTGTATAAAGGGGAAGTGAATGTGGAGGTCTGGGCTCAGATAAGATGGAAAAAAGGGACATAGTCCAAGTTCCTGGGGAAAGGAGAAGAGTAGAAAGACATGAAGAGAGTTGATCACACACTTCATTTCCAATTGAATTTAATGTAATTCAACAAGCATGCGTTTAGGCTTAGGTTTATTCATTTATTTTGTTCAGTCATTTTTCAGTTGTGCTGACTCTTCATGATCCCATTTGGGGTTTTCTTGGCAAAGATAGTGGAGTAGTTTGTCACGTCCTTTTCCAGCTCATTTTACAGATGTGGAAACTGAGGCAAATCGGGGGAAGTGACTAGCTCAGTTCTTTCTGATTCCAGGCCCAGTGCTTTATCCACTTTGCCCCTTCACTGCCCATATTAGTCACCATCCCTGGGTTGTATGAGAAATACGAAATGAGTAGCCCCTTGTCTTCATGGAGTTTACATTCCCCTGGGAAGAAACGACACACACTCAGATAAATGCAAAATACATACCAGGTAAATACTAAGGAAATTGGAGAGAAGGGGCCACTTACTAGTGGAAGTCGGGGTCAGCCTCCCCACAAATAATCATCCAACATTAAATGCCTAGCAGGAGGTACTGTAGCTAGTGGATAGAAGGTAGGGATGTTCAGGAGTATGTATAAATTGGATTGAAATCCTGGTCTGGAAAAATCCTGAAAAAGCAGGACTTTAGTCTGGAGATCCTGGGTAAGTCAATTAACTCTCAGGGCCCCAAGCAATTGTCTAAGCTCTGCATCAGGGGAGGGGGTATTTCCGCTAGGGATTTCACAATGATGAAATCCATGAGTTAGCAAAAAATAAATAAATAAAGGATTCTGGAATGGAGACTGGAGACTTGGGGAAAAGGATAGGGAATAAGTGGAAATGATCTTGCCTGACCTTAGGCTGTTCTCAGACCTCCAACCTGATAATTTTCTATTCCCAGGAAACCTCTTCCCTTTTCCCCCTTCCTTTCCTGTCCTCTTCCCCTCCAGGCTCTGGTCTGACATGCCCCTACCTCCCATCTTGGCTGAAAACTTTAACACTTTGCCTTCAGTCTGGCTTGATTCCCATAGCCGGCCCAACTGGTTACTCTGAAATCATCAGCGTAACCCGAATCTTTGCCATCCTCCTCAGGGCCTGCACCTTCCCTCTGTTCCTTGGTGACTCAGCCTGAGGCTGACAAGAGACCGGCCTGCAGTTGATGAGTCCGTCTGGTTACCGTCACCGGGCCGCTTGGGCATCCAGATGGCATGCAGAATGGAGCAGGGAGCTCAGGGCCCTCACCACTTGGGAATGTCAGAAGCCCTGAGTCACAGCAGTGCCAGTCCCTTGGGGATGTCCCTCCTGAATTCTCAGCATCCTAGAAGAGTTGTCTGTCACCTCTCATTAAGGTCTTCTGCACAAGCACTCCACTCCTGGGGTTTAAGGGACCACCCTTGAAAAGCCCTTGACTCTGAGGCCAAAAACCATCTGGAACTGAGGTGGTCTAGTCTGAGCCTTCTCTTCCTCAGAAAATAAAACAGCAATCCATGTTTCTACCTGAGACGGGTTTCTCACCTATTCTGTCCCTCCTCCTCCACCACTCAGAAGCAGCACATGGACTCCAGCCACAGGTGTGTCCTGCCCCTATTCTCCTCACCAGTTCAGAGAGCAGGAAATTGGAGATGAAAGCTATAGTGCTTCAAGACAAGTTTATCCTTTGACCCCTCCTTCCTCCCTTTTCATGCTCCAGTTATTGCTGACTCTGCTCTCCCCACCCTTTCTCAGCCTCTTTCCTATGGGTGATTCTTGCTATCTACTAATCTTCACTACTTAGATATTGATCACATGGGGGCTCTCTCTCTCTCACCCATGTATTTGTATTTTAATAGGGAAATTGAGATCACCCAAAACTCTTCCAGGTGGGATGTACTGTCACATCTGGAGCTGATGCATGAAAGATACTGATTTTTTTTCCCCTGAGGCCATTAGGGTTAAGTGACTTGCCCAGGGTCACACAGCTAGGAAATTTTAACTGTCTGAGACCAGATTTGAACTCAGGTCCTCCTGACTTCAGGGCTGGGGCTCTATCCACTGAGCCACCCAGCTGCCCCTTGAAGATACTGATTTTTGATGTGGAAGAGCAATGAAGTGGTCTTGACTATTGAAGGTGGTTTATACCTGGTTTTTGAGCACAGACTACTTATCCTTTTCAAAAGGCCTTTTCTGACTAGCCTTCTCTCCTGATTTTACTCCTGACTCTCTTGGCTTCTCCTTTTCCTCAACATCAGCCTCCTTATCACAGAGATGAGACTTTCTTTGCAGGGCTATTGTCTCTCAATGTCAGGGGAACCCTGCCATTAGGTCACCACTATCCTGTCTCTACTCCTGATGTAGTCCAGACTTTTCCATCTTTCCTTCCCCAATTTTCTCTTTATGTGACTTCCTTCTGAATTAGAAAGTAAGCACCCTGAGGGTAGGACTGTCTATTTTATTTGTATTTTTTTTGTATTATTGTATTTATTTGTATTAGGCTTAGTTAACTAATATTCTTTCTCTCCTTTCCCTCCTCCCTTCTTTTTCTCCCTTCTTTCTTTTCTCCCTTCTTTTTTTCTCTGTTTTTCTCTTCCTTCTCTTTCTCTCATTTTGTCTCTTTTTTTTTTTCAGGGCTGCTCATCTACCCTTGGCATCCACCTGTCCCCCAACCCTCACCTGTGGTTCCAAGCTGTAGCATGCACAGCGGCCACACTCCAGTAAATCATTTTAGCAGATGGACTAAACCAGGTTTAACGGACAGACGTTAAACCCATTGGTGAGTTGGGGGAGGGCAGTGTTAACCCCAAGCAGGTGAAGATTTCGGCAGAATAGGCAAATGTGAACAATTTGTTCCAACGGGCCTCGAAGGTGGCAGAAGCAGGTGGTGTGGAGTGCTTAGAGCTGTCATCAGAGTCATCAGAGATACCAGAGTCATCCACAGCATCCAGGCTAGGGCTACAGCTAGATAGTTACTTCCTTATCTAAGTCCCAGCTAAAATCCCCCCTTCCACTTGAAGCCTTTACCAGATTCTTCTTAATATTAAGACCTTTTCCAGGTTGATCATCTTTAAATCTAGCTATTTGCATGTTATCTCCTTCATTAGACCAAGCTCCTTGAAAGCTGGGGCCTTTATTTGTATCCCTATTACTTAATTCAACTCCTGGAACATAGTAGGTGCTTAATAAATGCTTATTGATATTCTCACTGACAGGACGAGGGAACTTTGGGAGAGGGAGATTGTTGTGGAAATTAATCTGATCCACACCAGAGTAGGTCCCTGAATGTTGCTCAAATTGCCTTAGTAATAACCTGCTCTGGTGGTGACAGATGGCAGAAACAAAGGGGCCTGACATAAATCAGGATCCCATTTCAGAGTCATAACTGGATATCTTGACTCCTGGGACAAGGGTTATGAAAATATCCTCAATCCAACTTTTTTTTTTTTTTTAAGTAAATGAAAAAGTTATTTATTTAGTCATAATAGGAGAAAGATAGTCAATAAAGATAAGTTTAACCCAACTTCTGAAGAATTCAGTTGAAGAGATAAAATTTTTCGAGGACAATGACTGCTCTGAAAGCAGTGCAAGCAATTGAGCTGGGGATTCACCAAGACTGTGGTCCCTGGGGAGAAGAAACTGGTCACCCGGTGGCTTGCTATTTGAGTTAATCTTGCTAATCATTTGAATTATTCTTGCTAATTAGATGCTAAGTTTACTAAGTTGTTTCTATGGAAGGACTACTAGGGTTGTCCATCTGCCCTGCACCCTTTAAATTTTAGTGGCTTGGGGCAAAACCCAGTTCACTTGCCCTAGTTCTAGCCTGAACTCTGTCTACACCCTGCCCTAACTGGCCTGGCCAGTGATGACCTGAGAGCTAAGCTGGGTCTAAATAGCTGTGAAGGGCTGAGTCCCACTTCTCTTGTTGGACAGTTTGTTTAAACTTAATTCCCTTCTGCTTTCTGGCAGGCATTCAGTCTCCTTTAAGGGGACACTTGAGGGGGAGGAGCTGAAATGTTAAAGTTGGCAGGATAGGGAAGAGAAGAGAACCATTCCTTCCTCCATCACTGCTTTGGGGCCAGTGGTTTCTTATCCCACAGGTAAAGCCCACCTTCCTCTCCTAGTCAAGAGAAAACCTGGCTAATAGGTTTCTGGGTCCTCCACCCTTCAGCCCAATTGATAAAGAAAATACACCTTTTATTTACACACATATATTGTATCTAGGTTATATTGTAACACATGTAAAATGTATGGGATTACCTGTCATCAGGGGGAGGGAGTGGAGGGAGGGAGGGAGGGGATAATTTGGAAAAATGAATAAAAAAAAAAAAAAAGAAAGAAAATACACCTTTAAAAATTGGACATTCTCTGGCCAATCCCTAATTAGCCACTTGAATCACTCTTCTAGGATACTACTTTCTCAGTCCTGACACTTCTAGGACTGGCTGTTCCTATGCCCTGCTCTTCACTAGACTCGGGCTCTGACACTTGATAGATGACACCTGATAACAGGTATGGGGTTATATTGACCTGTGGGGGAAGGGTGGAGAGTACAGGGGGGTAAGAAAAAAAAAAGTCTAGGAAGATTCTAATTGGATTCCAGTTGCTGGGAGCTTAGGGGGTGACAGAAGAGTGATGGTTTGATTACTAGGTTCCACTTCCCAGGAAAACAGGCTGGTAGTGTGCCCAGACTCAGCTGTGGGCATCCTGCCTGGGGCCTTGAAGGTCAGACGGCATATTTGCCTCAGATCTCAGATTTCGCTGGGAGCTGCTCCTGATGTCAGGGGAAGAGAGGCTGTTGAGGTTACTGGGAGGTCAGAAACTCCCAGGGGGCTGATTGGTCAGAGTTTGGGAACCTGGGAGGGTTAGTCATGGGTAGGACACCCTAACACTGCCCAAGGATGTTCAGAGGGTGAGTGTAGGAGATGCCAGCTGGGGAAAAGGAGACATTCCTGAGCTAGATGAAGGAGACTGACTGAGTGTCCCTGTCAGGCAAATGCCATTCCTCTGAAAGGGCTCTGCAGAATGCGGCCCATGTGTCATCCCATAGATATGGTGTCTCTGATTAAGCTTACTTTAGCCCATCACTTTCATGTCTTTCCTCCCGGCTTCCTAAAGTCCACAGTGCCTGCCTCCAATCTCTCTCTCTCTGTCTCTCTCTCTCTAAGCAGTGCCCCCTGTTTCTGTTGTCTCTGTGTATCTATGTTTTTCCGTCTGTCTCTGTCTCTCCTCTCCTTTCATTTCCTTTCCTCTGCTATCCATTTTTGTCTCTGTCCATCTCTCTGTCTGTCTCTTTCTGTCTTGTTCTGTCTCTCTTTTGCGCTCTCTCTCTCTCTGTCTCTGTCTCTGTGTGTGTCTCTCTCTAGTCTTTCTCTCTCAGCAGTGCCCCCTGTTTCTGATGTCTCTGTGTATCTGTGTTTGTCTATCTCTGTCTCTCCTCTCCTCTTTTCTATCTCTCTTTGTCTCTGTCCATTTCTCTCTCTTTTGTTAGTAGTGCCCCCCATTTCTGTTGTCTCTCTGTGTTTCTCTGTCTCTTTCTTCTCTCTCTTTTGTCTCTGTCTTTCTCTCTTCTGTTAGTAGTATCCCCTTCCCAGTCAGTATTTCTTTAAATATTACCTGTATACTCTTCAAATCTGACCATTACTGTTACTCCCCAGCTCAAGAAGCTGCTATTGCTCCCTATCACCTCTAGGATAAAAAAGCAAACTCTTCTGTTTGTTATTTAAAGCACTTAAGAATCCTTTTCTTCACACATTTTTTTCCCCCAGCCCAAACAACCTAGTTCCTGTTCCTTGTACTGGACATTGTATTTCCCTCCTCTTCTGGAGTTTCTACCTCCATTCATGGCTCAACTAAATGGAGGCTTTTGCTAATCTCTCAATGTGTTGTTCTCCTTACCATTCTATGGATACCATATGAATATATGTACATTACACATGCTATATATACATATATACATTACTTTGTGTGTATATATATTATATATATATATGTATATGTAGATATATATCCCCCCCATATGTTGTTAATTGGTGAATGCAAGCTCCAAGGACAGACCTGAGTTTCATTTTTGTCTTCCTATCCTTACTATACTGCTGGCACATAGGAGGCACTCAATAAATTTTCTTTTTTTTTTTTTTAAATTAATTTTATAATTATAAATTTTTTTGACAGTACATATGCATGAGTAATTTTTTTTTAATAACATTATCCCTTGTATTCATTTTTCCAGATTTTCCCCTCCCTCCCTCTACTCCCTCCCCTAGATGACAGGCAATCCCATACATTTTACATGTGTTACAGTATAACCTAGATACAATATATGTGTGTAAATCCAATTTTCTTGTTGTATATTAAGTATTAGATTCTGAAGGTATAAGTAACCTGGGTATATAGGCAATAGTGCTAACAAATTACATTCACTTCCCAGTGTTCCTTCTCTGGGTGTAGCTGATTCTGTCCATCATTGATCAACTGGAAGTGGGCACTCAATAAATTTTCATGGGATCATAGGCTTAGAGCAAGAAGAGATTTTAGAGACCATTGAGTTCAAGTATTCTAATTTCATAGATAATGGCACTGAATCCTAGTGAGTTTAAATGCCTTGTCCAAGGACTCAACTCATCAATGATACCCCAGTAATTGTTGCATGGAATGGAATGGAATTATCATGGCCCCAGAAGTTTCAAGACTACTAAATCCCTGAAGGCAGGGAAGTCCTCCCTACCCTTTCAATCCTCTCTGATCCCCCAGGCTCCGTAAGATGAATATAGCTCCTCTTGGACCATTTACTCTAGTTCCTACTCATAGATTTTGTGGTGTTCTCTCTTTAAAATACATATTTTAAGATATTTAAGTTATTTAAGAACACCACAAAATCTGTGAGTAGGAACTAGAGTAAATGGTCCAAGAGGAGCTATATTCATTCATTTGTTTTAAAAACATTTGAGCTCTAGATTCTCCCCCTTATGCCCACTCCAGTCCCCATTAAGAAACCATATGTGAAGTTATGCAAATAATTTCCTTAAAAGTCATGTGATAGAAATCATGGATCTCCCACCTTAATAAAAATTTAAAAAACCTTAAAAAAAGTTGAAAAAGAGAGAGAGAGAGAGAGAGAGAGAGAGAGAGAGAGAGAGAGAGAGAGAGAGAGAGAGAGAGAGAGAAAGAAAGAGAACACGCATGCTTCACTCTTCAGATACAGTTTCTCCTCTGGGTATGGATAGGATTTTTCATCATATGAGCTTCAGAGTCATATTGTGGATCACTGCCCTGCTGAGAATAGCAAAGTTATTTACAGCTAATCGTCCTGGAATGTTGCTAGTATTTTGCATATACTACATTTTACTTTGAGTTCATGGAGGCCTTTTTTTTTTTCTGAGAGCATCCTGCTCATCATTTCCCATAGAACAATAATATTCCATGACAATCACATATTGTGATGTTCTCTTACTCACTGGTTCCTTCATTCATTCCTCAGTAAACATTTAGTGAGCAATTTCAAGATGTAAGGATTCGCTATTTAGACCTCCCCTCAATGAGCTCACATTCTAGTAAGGCAGATTTTTGACAATGAATTCTAAAATCTCCTAGTCAGAAAGGGGGACCAAGAAGCTGGCTAGTCTAATCTGGAGATGTGATAAAAGGAAGTCAATCAATAGAAAAAGAGAGAGCTAAAAAAAAGCAGGCTTAATTCCTTGTAGTTGCTTTGTAGGGTTAAGACTCATCCTAAAGCTAAGAATGGAGGCAGTTTAATACAGCAGTAAGAATGTCAGTGTTGAGTCAGATGCCTGAATCTGAATGTTGGCTCAAGTATTTACTAACTGTGACTAACCTCTGTGGGTCTCATTTTCAGCATCTTTTCTGCTCCTAATCTAGGATGTGATTCATGGCCCTTGGGTTCCATTTTTTGCTTCTTCTCACAGCCTATATAATCTTGACCATATCTCTTAGATTCTTTGGACCTCGGTTTCTTCAGCTGTAAAATCACTTTGACTTTATCGTAAGGTGCTCTTCTCAGCTGTAGATATAGGATCCTATAACTTTATCTACTTATACATTTTACTCTTTTCCAGTGTTACTGTAGACTGCTCCTCTCCCCCAACTTGGATCCCCAGCAAGAAGGTCAAAGCTTCCTTCTGTTGGTAGGCACCTCTCAAAACAGCTCGGTTTGCTTTTACAGAGCTCTGACTGTTAGGAAGTCTAAATTGGTCTTTCTGCAACTTTCAGGACAGGCAGCATGGCAGAGTAGACAGAGTTGGACCCAGCTTCAGAAAGACCTCAGTTCAAAGCCCGCATCAGCAGTCTATATTGTCAGTGTAACATTAGTCAAGTTACTTTGGGCTTCACTTCCTTATCTAGAAAAGAAAATTGGATTACATGATTTCTCTAAGATTCCTGCCAAGTTTAAATCTATGATATTATTGTGGCCCTCCCTTTTCTTTTTCTACTCCAACCCCATTGGGGTAAGTGCAGCCAGAATTTTAAACAAAAGCATGAAACAATCAATGGGATTCCCCCATTTGTGAGAGCAGAGCCTTCCCCCCATTTCAGAGCTTGTGTAATGCTTCTTTTTCAATTCAAGACATGGAGCTGGTGAACTTTCTTTGGCCACCAGTGGCTCATAGTGAAGTAATGAAGGGTCTCCTCCTTGACTGAAGAAGGAGAAAGACTGATAGTACCTGAGAGCTTGAGCTGGAACTAAGTGTGCTTCTTTTTTTTTTTTTTTTTTTTTTTTTTTTTTTTTTTTTAAATTTTTTTTATTTTATTTTATAATTATAACATTTTTTGACTGTACATATGCATGGGTAATTTTTTACAACATTATCCCTTGCACTTACTTCTATTCAGATTTTTTCCCTTCCTCCCCCAACCCCCTCCCCCTGATGGCAAGCAGTCTTATATATGTTAAATATATTACAGTATAATTTAGATACAATATATGTGTGTAGAACCGAATTTTTTTGTTGCACAGGAAGAATTGGATTCAGAAGGTAAAAATAACAGTTTACATTCATTTCCCAGTCCTTTTCTGGATGTAGCTGGTTCTGTCCATCATTAATCAATTGGAATTGGATTAGCTCTTCTCTATGTTGAAGAAATCCACTTCCATCAGCATACATCCTCATACAGTATCATTGTTGAAGTGTATAATGATCTTCTGGTTCTGCTCGTTTCACTCAGCATCAGTTGATGTAAGTCTCTCCAAGCCTCTCTGTATTTCTCCTGTTGGTCACTTCTTATAGAACAGTAATATTCCATAACATTCATATACCATAGTTTACCCAACCATTCTCCAATTGATGGACATCCATTCATTTTCCAGCTTCTAGCCACTATGAAAAGGGCTGCCACAAACATTTTGGCACATACAGGACCCTTTCCCTTCTCTAGTAGTTCCTTGGGGTATAAGCCCAGTAGTAGTATGGCTGGGTCAAAGGGTATGCACATTTTGATAACTTTTTGGGCATAATTCCAGATTGCTCTCCAGAATGGTTGGATTCTTTCACAACTCCACCAACAATGCATCAGTGTCCCAGTTTTCCCACAGCCCCTCCAACATTCATCGTTATTTGTTCCTGTCATCTTAGCCAATCTGACAGGTGTGTAATGATACCTCAGAGTTGTCTTAATTTGCATTTCTCTGATCAATAGTGATTTGGAACACTCTTTCATATGAGTGGAAATAGTTTTAATTTCATCATCTGAAAATTGTCTGTTCATATCCTTTGACCATTTATCAATTGGAGAATGGCTTGATTTCTTATAAATTAAAGTCAATTCTCTGTATATTTTGGAGATGAGGCCTTTATCAGAACCTTTAACTGTAAAAATTTTTTCCCAATTTGTTACTTCCCTTCTAATCTTGTTTGCATTAGTTCTAAGTGTGCTTCTTAATGATCTTAAATCAGATTTTCTCTTCTCTGATGATTTTCAAAGAAGGAAGACAGGCTCTGAGCTACTGTGTGGTGGAAGAGTAGGTACACACTGAATTCCCCTAATCTGGTTGCCATGTGTTATGAAAGCATGGTTTCTCACCGGCATATAGAGTGATAGCCATATATTGAATTTGGTGGGAATCCTGTGGAAAAATAAAAAGAGGTGAAGGGCAAGGAGTCACTAAGCAGCTCTCGGCCTCATATGTTCTCCACATATATATTTTGCTTCCTTTGTATTTTAAGTATATTCTCACTTTTACTTTTTCCAGGTTCTGTGTGTGTGTATGTGTATATGTGTGTGGTGGGGAGGGGGCAGAGTATGCCTTATTTCAAGGGATGATTTGTAACTTCTGTCCTTGCCATATTCTCTTTTTTTTTTTTTTTTTTTTACTTAATAATTTTTTATTATATATATCTTTTTTATAATATTATCCCTTGTATTCATTTTTCCAAATTATCCCCCCCTCCCTCTATTCCCTCCCCCCGATGACAGGCAATCCCCTACATTTTATATGTGTTACAATATAGTCTAGGTACAATACATGTGTGTGAATATCATTTTCTTGTTGCACAATAACTTGCCATATTCTCTTAATAAATTCCCTTTTGTAAAAGCTAATTGGGGCAGCTAGCTGGCACAGTGGATAGAGCACCAGCCCTGAAGTCAGGGAGACTTGAGTTCAAATATGACCTTAGAAACTTAGCACTTCCTACCCTTGTGACCCTGGGCAAGTCACTTAACTCCAATTACCTCAGGGGGGAAAAAAAAGCTAATTACATTATTTCATATTTATTAACATATCAGGAGAGATTGCATTAGAAATCTCAGTTCTTTGGGATTAATCCCTAGATTCCTTAAGGGAAAAGTATGAGTCAGTTATCCTTTAAGAACTATTTGATTAAAGAAGTGCAAATTAAAATAGCTTTGATATGTTATCTCCCACTTAGATTGGTTAACTAGACAAAAAAGGAAAATGGTAAATGCTGGAGAGGATATGGAAAAATAATGCCTTGTTGATGGATTGTGAACTACTTCCAACCATTTTAGAAAGTAATTTAGGATTAAACCCAAAAGAGCTATAAAACCTTGCATACTCTTTAACTCAGCATAAGTAGCTTTTATCCCAAAGAGATCAAAGAAAAAAGAATCTGTTTTATAGCACCTCTTTTTGTGATGACAAACAGTTGGAAATATAGATTCCCTCAGTTGGAGAATGACTAAACAAGTTGTGGTGTATGATTGTGATAGAATACTATTGTATTCTAAGAAATGACAAGCAAGATGCTTTCAGAAAAATCTGGGAAGACATATAAACTCATGCAAAGTGAATTGAGCAGAATCAGGAGAACATATACATAGCTGTTTATCCTTTCTCTAAAAGAACTAAGTCATCTTGAAGGTGATGTCTTGATTTATGTGATTTGGATTTAAGAGGGGCAGTAGTCATTACCTTTGTGCTTTGCCAATCATTTCCTTGCTTTCTCAATCAAAGAGGTGGAAGGGAAAAGAGGGAAAAGATTTTAAACTCAAAATTTTAAAATATGAATGTTAAAATTTTTTACATGTAATTGGGAAATATTTAATGAAATAAATAAAAACATATTTAAAGAAAAGAAACCTAATTGTCAATGTGAATGGAGATTGAAAGAGTGATCTCACAAGGGTTGTTTCCTTTGATTTTATTTGTCCTAGTTCTATGAAATTGAATAAACCTAATCCCTCTTCAGCATGCAGCCCCTCAAAAATCTGGACAACTATTATGTCCATCTCCTTCCTAGTCTTCTCTAGGCTAACTATTCTCTATTCTTCCTGGAGGGAAGTAGACTGCAGAAAATATGGAGGAAAATAGATAAAGAAAGGAGTTTATGGAAATTGAGTGAATGCCCATCAGTTGGGAAATGGCTGTGGTATATGAAGGTTATGGAATATTATTGTTCTGTAAGAAATGACCAGCAGGATGAATACAGAGAGGCTTGGAGATACTTACAGGAACTGATGCTGAGTGAAGTGAGAAGAACTAAGAGAACATTGTACACAGCAACAAGAAGATTCTGTGATGGTCAACTGTGATGGAAGTGGCTCTTTTCAATAATGAAGTGATTCATGTCAACTCCAATAGACTTGTGATGGAGAGAACTATCTGCCTCCAGAGAGAGGACTATGGGAACTGACTATGGATCACAACATCATGCTTTCACTTTTTGTTGTTGTTTGCTTGTGTTTTTCTTTCTCATTTTTTTTTCCTTTTTGATCTGATTTTTCTTGTGCAGCATGATAAATGTAGCAATATGTTTAGAAGAATTGCACATGTTTAACCTATATTAGATTATTTGCTGTGCAGGAGAGGGGGAAAGTGGGGAGAGAGGGAGAAAAATTTGGAATACAAGGTTTTGGAAAGATCAATGTTGAAAACTACCTTTGCTTTATTATTAAAAAAAATTTATAGTATAAGCAAAAAAAATTAGAAAAAAAAGGAGTTCAGTTTGGCAATTAGAGGGAGAAATCACATCCAGCTGGGGACATCACCAGAGACTTCCTGGAAGAGGTGGCACCATTTTATTATGATGCAAACCACTCATTAAATCTCCCTCAAGGCTCATTCCTGGGCCTACTGAAGGTTACCTTTCCCAACCCTTCCCCCCAATCCTGGTTCATGAATCCACTTATTGATGGATATCTAAAGTAAGTATTTATCAGTCAACCAAGCTTGGAGAATTATTCACCATAATGGCTGACATTTAATTAGTGCTTTAAAATTTGTGAAGCACTTTCTAGCTTTTCTTTCTGCTCTTCACTGTCTGGTTCCTACCTACCTCTCCAGGATCATTTTACTTCTTCCTCTTTCAGCATTCTGTGGCTCAGCCAATCTGCTTCCTCCACAAGAACAATCCATTTCCCAGCTCCATGATTTTGAACTGGCTAAAACCCATGCTTGGAGTGTCCCTCTTATCACTACCAAGACCACTTCCTACAGAAATTTCCCTGATCTCACCCTACTACCTTGAAAATTTTATATACATACACAGAGAATACATATTTATAGAGATATGTATATTTGTCGTTCAGTCATTTTTCAGTTGTGGTTGGCTCTTTGTGACCCCAATTGAAGTTTTCTTAGTAGTGATTTGCCATTTCCTTTTTCAGTTTATTTTACAGATGAGGAAACTGAAGCAAGCAGGGTTGAGTGACTTGCCCAGTTCACATAACTAGTGTCTGAGGCTACATTTGAATTCAAGTCTTCCGATTTCAGACCTGGTGCTTTATCCCCTGTATGACCTAGCAGCCATATGTGCACACACACAGTTATACACACATATGTGTTTCATATATATATAATATATATAAAGAAGGCATACCTATTTTATATCTATCTATATTTATCTTTGTATCTATATAAT
The DNA here is from genome assembly GCF_048593235.1 of Sminthopsis crassicaudata. NCBI lineage: Eukaryota > Metazoa > Chordata > Mammalia > Dasyuromorphia > Dasyuridae > Sminthopsis > Sminthopsis crassicaudata. Next base: position 43,725,118 of record NC_133617.1, on the reverse strand, counting down.
CTATGTATCCATCTATCACTTCACTCTATAGAATTACTTTGAAAATAGAGACTGTTCTTGTCTTTGTGTCTCCAGTGCTCAGTATGGTATCTGACACATAGTAGGTGTTCCATAAATACTAATTATCTTGACCTGAGGAGGAGAAATCAGTGAGAGGGAAGGGTTTTCCAGATGATCTTCTATAAAAGGAAAGAAAACATTCCTAATGGAAAAGCATTGATTTAGAAATGGGAAACATGGGATTGTGCCCAATCTCTCACACTAGCTATGTGCCCATGGTTCCTTTTTCCTCCTTCCTCCTTCCCTCTCTCCCTTTCTTCCTTCCTTCCCTCCTTCTTTGGCAATTAGGGTTAAGAGACTTGACTAGGGCCCCACAGCTACTAAGTATCTTAGGCTGGATTTGAACTTAAGTCCTGACTCCCACCTCTGGTGCTCTAGCCACTCTGCCACCTAACTGCCCACTGTGGGTTCTTTGATCTTTGGTTTTTGGTTCTTTAAAATGGTGCTGATTATACTTATGTCATGTAACTCACAGGGTGGGGAGTACTCTGCTTGATAGGAGTTATTTGGGTTTAAGTCCCAGGTGGGCTAGCTAGTTAAAACCCCATTGAATAGATTCAGACCTGTGGGAGACAGAGTATAGAGAGAATTAGGGGACTGAGATTATAATAACTAATAATAAATTACTAACATTTTTATATAAGTGCTTATTTACCAGTTACAATTATTATCTAATTTAATTGTCCCAACAACTGGGAGAGGTAACCCCTTTTACAGAAAGAAACTGAGGCAGACAGAGGTAAACTGACTTGCTCATAAATATCTGAGACTGGATTTGAATTTGGGACTTTGTTACTCTAGGCCTGTTGCTCTATCCTTTTTCAATCAATCTAGATTTCCAAGCCTCATCCCTTCCAGGCCTCTCATGTTGAAAGAACAAGTTCTTTTTTTTTTTTTTTTTTTTTTTTTTTTTAAGGGGGAGGTGCTGCCTTGAAGCTCTTGGCTTCTCACCCCCCTTCTCTTTCCAAGTTGGATAATTTCCCCTATTTTTCTTTCATTAAGGAAAGCAGGGGTTATTAACCTGGAGTCCATGAACTTGTTTTTGTTTTTAATATTTGATAGCTATTTCAATCGAGAGGTTCCTTTGTAATCCGATGTATTTTATTGGATACATGAAAAAACCTGATTCGGAGACAGGGTCTAGAGGTTTCATCCTATGGGCAGAGCGGTCCATTAAGAATGCCTAATGTAAAGATTGACAGCTCTTCCCCTGTTGTCTTGGCTGGCTGTTAGTGGCCGGGCAGGTGGAAGGAGAAGGTCTCCCAGTGTGTTTGGCTTGGCTCCAAGGGGAAGGACGTTGGCTGGGGCCCAGCCCAGAGAAAATGGGTTTTTCCCTTCTCTGTAGTCCTTTGTGTTCAGATGAAGACCAGGTGTGGGCCCTTGGATAAAGGTTTATTCCCAGTTAGTGTCCAGAGCGGAGATCGAGCCAACACGGGGAGTTGAATATTAACCAGGCAGACAGAGAGGACGTCAGGAGGAGGGGCACAGAGCCAGACAAAACCATCTCCCCTCATCTCTCATCCCCAACTACCCTAAAAGAAACAGAGGACGACTGTGGTCATATGTGGTATCACAAGACTAGAAAATATCTCAGAATATCTCAGGGGTCTGGTTGTTTTTAGGAGGTTCTTCCCTCCCCTTCTTTACTTATACCTGAGCTATTGAGAATCAGAAATTATCCACTCCCATATTAAAAGCCTATAGGCTTAGAGCTGGTCAGCTAACTCACCTAGCTAAGGGGAAGACATTTATGGACAGTAACCAGAAGCCTTGGGGATACCATGGGCTTATCCTGAGATTCCCAGCTTAATCTCGCAATGAATCAAACAAGCCTTTTTTTCTTTTCTTTTCTTTTTTTTTTTTTTTTGAATACCTACTATGTGCTGGGTATTGGTGTTGGGGGATACACAGACAACAATGAGAGAGACTCTGCCCCAACACAAAGCAAGGGTCATCTCCCAGAAGCCTTCAGTTGTTGGATTCTTGGTATTCCCTTTGTTTTATACTCCCCCAGAAACCTCAGATACCTGGAATCTTGATTCTTCATCCCTCCTCCTTCTCCCAGGCTGCACTTCTCACACTTGGCTTACTTTCAAAATTTCTTAAATGTTTGGTAACTGGGCAATGAGGTGGATAGAGTGGGGGACCTAGGTCAGGAAGCCCCGAAGAGCCTCAGACACTTACTAGCTGCGTGACTGTGAGCAAGCCACTTAATTGACCTATCTAGCACCTTAGACGTTTGTGAGCACCTTTGGAAAGTCTTCAAATGCTGTAGAAGTGTGAGACATTGTTATTTGAAAGGAACATGACATATGATCATTGAGCTAGAAGGAATCTTCTATGTCTTCTGGCCCTGTCGCCTTATTTTACAGGTAGAGAAACTGAGACCCAGAAAGTTGAAGCGGTTTGCCCATAGATTGTAGGTGTCAGTGAGAAAGTCCAGAGTATAAGTATGATCTCTGACCCATACTGTCTGTGTGATCACTTTTTATTACTGCAGGTGACTCTTCAAGACTATAAATTGTCACCCACATGTGCAAGAATGTTTGTGGCAGCCCTCACTGGAAACTAAGTGGATGTCCATCAGCTGGAGCATGGCTGAATAAGTTATGGAATATTATTGTTCTATAAGAAATGACCAGCAGGATGAATACAGAGAGGCTTGGAGAGACTTACATGAACTGCTGATGAGTGAAATAAGCAGAACCGGGAGATCATTGTACATAGCAGCAGTAAAATTATATGATGATCAATTCTGATGGACGTGGCTCTCTTCAACATTGAAATGATTCAAACCAGTTCCACTTGTTCAGTGATGATGAGAGCTATCTACACCCAGAGACAGAGAACCATGGAAACACAGTGTGGAAGGCAACATAGCATTCTCACTCTGTTGTTGTTTGCTTGCATTTTGTTTTCTTTCTCAGTTTTCCTTTTTCTTCCTTCTTGATCTGATTTTTCTTGTGCAACAAGATAATTGTATAAATGTGTATTGGATCTAATATATATTTCAACATATTTAATATGTATTAGACTACCTGCCAGCTAGGGGAGGAGGTGGGGGGAAGGAGGGGAAAATTTAGAATAAAAGATTATGCAAGGGTCAATGTTAGAAAAATTACCCATGCATATGCTTTGTAAATAAAAAACTTTAAAAAAAAAAAGACTATAAATTGTCTGTTTGTATCAGTACAGGGAGTGCCTTCAAAAAAGAAGATCTGGGACCAATGAAATAACTGGCCCCATCCAAAAAAAAGGGGAAAAATAGTAATAAGGGAGCATGAAATCATCAAGGGAGTGAGATCTATTGAAGGAAGTGGAGATATTTAGCCTAGAGAAAAGAAGTCTTAGGAATGAGATGGTTGTTCTGGGTTAATTAGTATTCAGGAAAGGGGGTATAGACTTGTTTTGATTAATAATAGTAATAACCAGAATTTATATAATTATGCATTTTGCAAAATACTTTACAATATATTTGTTCATTTGATCCTTATGACAATCTTAGGAGGTAGATGCTATTATTATCTCCATTTTATAGATGAGGAAAGTGAAGAAGACAGTGGTTAAGTGATTTTCCCAGTATCACGTGATTAGAAAATATCTCAGAAATTGGAACTTACCTCTAAGCCCAGCGCTCTATTCAAGATCCCAAGAGTGGGGAACAACGAGTGGATATGGCCAATTTCCTTCTCTGTGTCAAAAGAACTTAATAATAATTAGAGCTGTTCTAAATTGGAATGGCTGCCTCAGGACGGAGTGAAACCTCCTTCATTAAAATCCTTCAAGCAGAAGTCAGATAACTTTTCATCAATTCTAATTTTCAAGGAATCATTTTGTACCTCTTTTTTGATTTATGAATTCTCTTTTCATATTTTTCTTTCATAGCTCTCATTTGATTTTTTTAAAATCAAATTTTTTATTTCCTTAAAGGAAATATATATATTTCTTTAAATCTTCCAGGAATCCATTCACTCTTTAAAGATTTCCCAGTAGATTTTTTGGAATAATTCTTTTTTTTTCATTATTTGTGTCTTTGGTTTCCCTGTTACCAAAGTACATTCTTATAGTTGGATTCCATTTTTTTTCCTTCTCATTTTTTCCCCGCCTATTCCTTGACTTTGGGTTTGATATTGTGGTAAGTTTGGTATGCTTCCATTGGGGAGATAGCTAGCTTGAACTTTTGTCTTCAAGTCCTTTTATTGCTTTTGAAGCTCAGTTTAGTGGCTTGCCAATTTTCAGTGCTCCCTAAATCTGAAGTCTGAACTCCTGGTCAGAGCTCTGCAATTCCCTGACCCAAATTTAGGCTTCTCAGTTTGTTTATGGTTAGGAGATTCAGTAGATGGCTCCTGGGCTATTTTCCTTGCTCAGTACTAGACTGAGTTCCCCACCAGTCCTCTTGGCTCTCATTCTGTGATCAGGTACTGCAAATTGGGTGACAGAGCTTCCATATGTCATCCATTGCTTGTTAAGTTATCCCCTGGGATATTTTTCTGCCCTACATAGGTTCTCTTTCCATCCCTGGGTGTTAGAGTGCTCCACATTCACACTCTCTCCCTGGGGTCCATAGATTTCTCTATTTCCCTAAGCTGCAGTGGGCTGGAAAAAAATGACTCATTATGATTTTATTCTTGGCTTTCCAATCACAATATGGACTGGCACAATTTCTAAATCTTTGTGGAGAGCCATAGTAGTGGAGAACAATTGATGCATTAATTACTACTTCCTCTTCTTCCTCCTTCCCCTGTGGTCTACTAGTCTAGAATGTCAAAGAGGGATTCTTATTCTGGGAGATCAAATAGCTGAAAAGAGATCTAGGGGAGAGAGCTGGGTGGGTTTCCCGGGTGACTATTAGAGCCATTCTCCAGGCCACAGAGTTGGTCTTGTAAGAAAGGGAAGAAATTGCATCAGCATTTGGGGGCAGGGTCTTATTTCTTTAGGAAGGGGACTTGGACCTTTCCTGCCCCCAAGGACTGATGGATGGCTGATGCAACCTTGGCCTCCTCCCCAGTTACCCAATGAAAGATTCTAAATTCCAGATTCCATAGCCTACTAAAGAACTTGGCTGCCCCAGGATGAGTTGGAATTCTGGGCCTGGGCCACTGAGGGAACCCTTTTAATCTTGGCCTGTTGCTGAGCCCCGCATTCCTCTACTTAAATTATCTGTTGAGTCTGGGAAAAGAGGGATGGGATTCGGCCAGCTGTTGCATGCTCCTTCCCCAGAAATTACATGGTATAGATTTGCATTGGATTTTTTGTGTATATGTTCAGTTTTTCCTCCAAGAAAGCGAAAGCTTCTTGAGGGTAAGGACTGTTTGATTTGTTTTTGTATTCCTAAGGCTTGGGGCATATTTTAGAGTGGTTCAGTCTTTTCCAGTTGTATCCTCCTCTTTGTGACCTCATTTGGGGTTTTCTTGCCAAAGATACTAAGAGTGGTTTGCCATTTTTTTTTCTCCAGCTCATTTGACAGAGAAGGAAACTGAGGCAAACTGGATTAAGTCACACAGCTAGTAAATATCTGAAGCTGGATTTGAAATCAGATTCTTCTGACTGCAGGACGGGTTCCCTAAGCTAACTCTACCAAAGCCCTCCCAAAGGGAGGGAATAAGTCATTGTTAAGCTCCTTCTGTCTGGTCATCTCCAGATTTCAGCTTTGGGATTTCAGCCTTGCTCATTTCTGAACCTCAAATTTAGAATCTACTCATTTTCCTTGGCCTGCTGCTTCTGTGACTCCCCAGCCTAATCAGGGCTATATTATTATTATTATTTGGGGGTCAGAGGATTGGTGTGTTAATCTGGCTCTCCCATCACTCTCTTATGTCATTTAAGACAAATGACTTCCCCTGGGGGAGGAGAACTGTTAAAACTTCCTTCTCTGCCCACTAACAGGGGCTGGATGACTTTCCTTTTCAGTTATAAATCTATGATTTTACAACCCAACTTCAGCTCCCTGACCAGCCTCTGACCTGGTAACCCTTTTCCTGACTCCTGACCTCAAGTGCCTTCATCATACACTATAGCCCTCTGGGGCAAGCAGGGTAGGAAATTGCATCAGGGTCAGTGGGAGGGAGGGGCTTGCTGTGCTAGGGTGGGGACCTGGGTCTTTCCTGCTCTAACTGATGCAACTTTGGCTGCTACTTTCTATAAGCCCTAGAGATTGTCCTTATTTTGGTAGGAGAGAAAGGTTTCTTACTTTCCAAGATCGATGCCCTCTAACATCTTCATTTCCATCCCACCGGTGTTTCTTAGTGTCCAAGATGTATGGCCAGCTCTCCACTAATGAGACTCTCAGGTCACATTCTTGCAGGGTTATTAGTAACATTAAGCAGGTATTTGTACTTGTTTTCCCAGAACTTTGCACTCCCTTAATAAAGGCTTGCTGATTGATTCTTCTCGAAGACTATTTGAGGGGAGGACAAGGCCTGGTAACCCTGCTGGTGGAGAAATGGACTGACTGTGTGCATGTCATCCAAGGCCCATCCTGGCTAACTTCTGAAGCAGGAGAGAGGGAGCAGGAAGAGTCCTGAGGCCATCTAATCTCACTTCTGAATTTTACATGAGGACAAGAAAGGTGAAGTTGCTTGTGCAAGCTCACTTAGAGATTTGGTTAGAATTAGAATTCAGATTGTACCACAGTTTGGCTGCAGGATGGGGAATTTTTTTAGTCCCAGAAAGTCTTGAAGACCATCTATCAGAGGGCAGAGAGCAGAGGAACATAGATTCTATCTTAGAAGGCCTTTTAAGTCCAAAAACTATGATTCTGAATCCAGCCTCAGGGCATCCCATGGTCTTTGTGGGTGGAAGGAGCATCCACACCGAATAAATCCCATAGCCAGGAGCCCGTCAGGGGCTAATGATTAGATTGGAGTCTGGGGTGGGTCACTTTGTCCCTATAGGTAGTAGTGAAGGGGGGGAGGGGAGTTGAGAGTCTGGCAGACTCAGGGCTGGGGATCAGGGAAGGCCCCTCGTTCACCAGCTCCCTCTGTCTGAGGCTAGACCAGTGAAGTTTTTCTATCAGAGAATCTGGGTTCACAACCTGCTTCATTTACTACCCCAGTGGTTTGGGCAAATCCCCACCCTCTGGGTCATTTCCTCTTTAAAAAGAGGGGTGGGAATCCATTGTCCCTAAGATTTCTTCCAGGTCTGGATTTATGACCCAATAATCCCATAACCCTCCTGTAATCCGGGGTCAAGACCCCTGCAGGAAACTACAGGAAATCACGTTGCAGTCCTGAAAGTGACATCCCACCATCTCTCTTTCAATTTCCAGCTGCTGGCTCTGCTGCCCCCTGGTGGCAAAATTCACAAATCTCCGCTGCACTTAGTCCTGCTCTGCCCAACCTGGGGACCACCGGGTTTTCTTCAGCTCGTCGTCCCAGCCCAGTCAGACAGGGACAGGCTAAGGGGCCCCCTTGGAGCATGGGAGACAACCGGAGCTCTGGGCTGAGTCTGTGGACAGGGACTCTCCACTAGCTCTGACCTTAGCTGGCCTTTATCCTCTCTAGCTTTTTTTTTTTTTTTTGTAAAATCAGAAGAGGTATCTATCAGGTTCTCAAACTTTTCAGTCTCAAAAATTATGCTTTATGTTTTTTTCCCCCCCCTGAGGCTGGGGTTAAGTGACTTGTCCAGGGTCACACAGCTAGGAAGTGTTAAGTGTCAGAAATCAAATTTGAACTCAGGTCCTCCTGAATTCAAGGCTGGCGATCTATCTACTGCGCCACCTAGCTGCCTCGCTTTATGTTCTTAAAAATGAACATAAAGGAAGAACCTCCTGCTATCCCAGAGCTTCTGCTTATGTGGGCTGTGTCTGACCAATATTCATAGTGTTAGAAATTAAAACTTCAATATTTATTGGAAAAATAGTTTTGACCTTGCAGACCCTCCAAAAAGGCATCACACTTTGAGGACCAGTGATGGACAGAGATGGAAAGGACCTTAGAAATCATCTGGGACAGCTCCTTCATTTTACAGATGAGGGAACCTCTGAGGCCCAGAGGTCTGTCCCGATGAACATACTTAGTAAGTGTTTGATGCTCCCTAGAACCCACTCCCACCCTCCGGCTGGAGATGGGACTGGTCTCAAGGTTACAAACTTCTCGGAGAGGGGCATCTGGGCAGTAGCTAGAGCCCTGGACTTGGAGCCAGGATAGACCTGAGTTTAGAAACATAGACACACTCAGGCTGACAAATCAAGAAGCAGGATGAGTCTACACAGCAAGAAACTCAAACACCAGAGCTGTATACAAAGCAGGAAGAGATTGTGTTTGATTCGAATACCACACAGAGAGACAATGAGGCCATCCCTAGATGTCTACATCCTGAAGATCTCCAAGCGTTCACTCCCCACCTGCCTTTTGGGAAGTTTCTGTTGAACTGACTGCAGGGGATATTGTGTCCTGCCTTCCCAGGAAAATGGGCCCCAAGCAATGGCCAAACAACTGCTCACTTCCTGTGGGACTGAGTTCTTCTTTGATCAGTCTCTTAAGGGCCACTTTCTATCCCAGGAGCCCATGCTTCTGGGGGGGGAAATACAGGGAGAGGACTGTTTTGGAACCCAGGGAAGTCCTGTCTGTAAAGACTTGGATGTTTCCAAATAAAAGACAGATAGCAAGCTGCGTTTGTACCCTGTTCTCCCATCTGAACTGTGAGGTCAAGATGGCCACTGGGGGAGATGGGATGGGCTTACTGGTGCTTCTTGACACTCAGCTGAGCATGGGAAGCCTCCTTGAGGGGAAATGGAGCAGGATGGTCTTGGGATCCCCCTGCTCTGTGAGCCCTTTCCCTGGGGGAAGGGAAAATAGTGGTCAGAGATGATCACTTCCCAGGAAGGGGCCCAGACGGCTGGGCCTTTGCTTCAAACATAGGGTAACAGGATTGGTTTTCCTTAGAGGCATTTTTCTGCCTTGGAAGAATGATTTAGGAGCCTCACCCTGTGCCCTTCTGTGTCCAACAGCCTTGAAAATTTACTGACTGACTGGCCAGCGTCTGACCAGCCTATCCAGGAGGGTGGAAGTCTGGGTGTTCCTTGTCACTTCCCATCCTCCCCACTCCCACCTGTTCTGGGGCCTCCTGTTTCTGTGAGGCCAGGATGGAAGAGCTTTGGGCCGTGGGCTGATAGAAGCCTCATCCTTATCTTCAAGGCTGAATTAAAAGAAAAGAGTTGATTGCAACTCCCAAGGGCGCCATTTTCTCCTGGAGAATATCTCACAGCCCTGGGCGGGGGCGGGGGGCATCCCTGCCCTAGGTGTTGGGGGCAACCCCTGCTCTTCCCTCTCCCAGCCCAGCATCAGTGCTATCAAAGCGCCGCGGCCATCAGGAGTACTGTCCAGACGCCGGCCAGTGCCAGCTGGGCCAAGAGCAGCTTGGAAACGTGCCCCAGAGAGGAGGCGTGGGATGTGCAGGAGCAGACCTCATAACCACTGTCCGAGCGGCTCTCGTCATGCTGGCCGGGCCTCGCGCGGGCCCCAGTCCTGGCTCCCTCGGCTCTGACTTCGTTTTCAGGGCCGTCAGCCTGCAAATCGCTGCACACCAGCCAGTCTTTGGCAGTGGACTGTGGGTAGCCAGGGGCAGCCTCCAGCTCACTGTCCAGCACTTTCCAATAGTCTTTGCCCCTGAAGAAATACGAGGCTCCTGGGGACAGAGACAGAGACATCCATGCATGGGGGGAGGGGCTGAGATCAGACCTTGGCCCCACTCTTTCCACCCTTCCAGTTCCCAGCTTGTTCCCCTTCTGAGACCTGGCCCAGGGTAGACTTAAGATCAGACATTAGAGAGGGCTGTTTGGGACTGTTTGGTGGATAGAGCAGGAGCTCTGGAGTCAAATCTGCCTTCAGATACTTAACATGAGCTGAGTGAGCCTGGGCCAGTCACTTAACCCCCACTTCCTGCCTCCCCCAAAACCCCCAAAAAATCCAAGAACGCCCCCCCCCCAAAAAAAACCAAAACCATGAAAACCTCCCCAAAAGACTGTTTAATGGGACAGATTTTTGCCTAAGGCTGAGAGGATTAGGAGTCTCCTCTGTATATCTGTAAGTACTTTTGTATACATGTGAGTACTGGGCTAGTGATTGGCTTTCCAAGGTTACTTTGTATCTACTTTGTATATGTTTTGTTTATATCATCTAAGATTGTATACATTGTTTCCTTCATTAGAAAGTCAGCTCCTTGAGGGCAGGACTGGGGCACTTTTGTGTTTGGGATTAAGTACGTTGTTGCAGATCTTGAGGATTAGTGGTTTTTTTTTTTTTTTTTTTAAGGTTCTCAGTATTCTAATTCTAAGTGATCAGAACCACTCAGCAGGGCCATGCTGAGGTTAATGTGGCCACAGTCCAATGATAGACATAAGATTTGGGATTGTGGTTGGGTTCTTGTGTTCTGAGTTCTGTGGACAAGCCTTGGAGACCTTTGAGAAGCTTCCTGTGAAATAAAAAAATTTAAAAAGAAATAAAAAAGAAGCTTCCTGTGTTTGGCTGGGGACTCACCATCAGACCAGCGCATGGCATCGTCCAGGATGCTGGGGATCCCCCTCCACAGAGGGCTCTCTGCGGGATACCCAGGGTCCATCCTCCGAGCATGGTCGTCATAGCGCCAGTACAGATGGTCCTTAAAGAAATAAGTCTTGTCATTGTGGGCCCAGGAGAAGGCAGCATCGATGCCGCCTGGCGGGAGGCTGAAGTCGGAGACAGGCCGAGGGTATCCTTCCTCAACGTTATTGTCTTTAAAGACCCAGTATCTGTCTCCTGGGGGGAGAGGAAACAGGCATGGAGCAAGAAAATGGCAGCTGTAGAGCGGTGGGAGTTGGGGAAGGTAGGGGTAACGGAGGCAAATCTGGCTGGGGGTGTCCTAGAATAGTGCTGCTTTATGGATGGATGGAGTGCACCAAATAAGGCCTATTTTCAACCCTTCAAGCTCTCAACCCATGGGGTCCAGCAGAAAGAACACTGGACTGGAGTCAGAGGGACCCAGTTCACATCCCTGCAAACTTTTATGATCTTGGGCTAATCACCCACTTTCCCTGGCCCCTCAGTTTTCTCATTTGTAAAATAAGAAAACTGGTCTATATTAGGGGTATCAAACATATCCATTCCAGCTCTTACAGTTCTGAGTTCAGCCCCAACTAAATTAAAATACAATTGGGAAATAGTTAATAAAATAAATAAAAAACAAAATATTTAACAAAATAAATAAAAATAACAAAATACATAAAAATAAAAAAACCCCCAAAATAGAATATTATATTTTAAAACTAAGTCAAACTATGCGCTAGGCAGGGATTCTTCTACATGGATCAGGGCCCCCTATTTCTATTTAAATTTGTCACCCAGATATAGATGATATTGCTTAGGTCTTTTCTAGCCTGGCATGAAAGAATCTGTGATCTTTCCTTTTATAGCCAGGGAGAGCTTCTAGAATGATTGTCTTTGCCTCTGTTCCTCTGCTCTCTTACTCATTTCTCAGCCCTCTTGTATTTAGGCTTCCAACTTCTTCATTCAATTGAAAGTCTCTTTCTGAGGTTGCCAATGACCTTCAAATGGCCCTCCCAATGGCCTTTCCTTTCTCCAATTCATCTTCCATTCAGATGCTAAGTTAATATTCCTAAAGCATAAATCTGACATCACTCCCCTTCTCAAGATGCTCTAGTAACTCTCTTTTGCCTTTAATATACAAAAGCTCTTTACTGTCTATCTCTGACCTACCTTTCCAGGCTTGTTTTACATCTCTCTTTTTCCACTAGGTGATAAAGTGAGTAAAATACTGAGCCTGGAGCAGCAAAACCCTGAATTCAAATCCAGATCTGGGCCAGTAACTTAACCTCAGTTTCCTCATCTGTAAAATGGGGATGTTGATATTTGGTTGTTTCAGTCATGTCTGATTCTTTGTGACCACATTTTAGGGTTTTCTTGGCAAAGATACTAGAATGTTTTGCCATTTCCTTCTCCAGATCATTTTATAGAAGAAGAAGAAACTGAGGTAAATAGTCTTAAGTGACCAACCCTGGGCCATACAGCTAGTAAGTGTCTGAGGCTATATTTGAATTCTTGAAAAAGAATCTCCCTGTGTCCAATATTCTATGACTAAGGTGCCATCTACCTACCTACCAGGGTGCTTGTGAAGAATGAAAGAGATATTTGCAAAGTGCTTAGCATGGTCCCTGGAATATAGTAGACATTTAACAGATCCTTATTTCTATTCTTGCTCCTGCACACTCACACACACATATACACACACACAGTAGTTCCAATCTAATTGGCCTCTTGTGTATGATACTCCCCTCACCTCTTTGTCTTTGCAAAGGTGATCCTCCCAATCTGAAATAATCTTCTTCCATCCTTTTGCTGCTTTAGAATCATCAGTTTCTTTAAAATTCAGCTCAAAGACTATCTCCTACACAACGCCTTTCTTGACCCTTCAGATGCTAGTTGGTTGCTTTCTCAAAGTAATTTTGTATTTATTTTGCATTTCCTTATATGAATCCGTGTTATTTTCCCTGACTGAATATAAGCTTCTTGAGGGCACAGAGTGTGTTGTTTTTGTCTCCATAGCTGCATTTATCATAGACTTTGAAGTATAGAAGGTGCTTAAAGTTTTATTGAATGAATGCAGAGTAAGAATGAATTGGGGCCTTCTCATTTCTCTTAATACTTTCTCAGTGATTGAACCAGCTCCCATGGGTTCAATTATCATTATTAAGGTGATTCACAAATTTATATATCAGCCTTGCAATGGATGGACATTTGGTTTTCACAGTTCAAAGATTAAATTGGAGAAATGAAACAAATTAGAAAATGAAATGTACAAAGATATCAAAGAATAATCAGGGGTGGAAGTTTTTGATTTGAACAGGAGTTCTTTGAACTTTGCTTCCATAAGAATGTAAGCTTCTTGGGGGCAGGAACTGGATAAGTCACTTAATCTCTTAGTTTTAGTTTCTTCATTTAGCCTCAGTTTCCTTAGCTTTAAAATGGGGATAATAACTGTATCTCATTGTGAGGATCAAATGTGTGTTTTGCACAGTGCCTGGCACATAGTAGGCACCTAAGAAATGCTTGCATCTTTCTTTCTTCTATAACTTTTCAGCTCAACCTAATACTACATTAGCTTTTTAAAAATGTCAAATCATGTTAAAAATCATCCTGCTGACTATTCTTGAGTATGATGTCCACTAAAATCCCCAGATCTTTTTCAGATGAACTATGTGTAGCCATACCTTTTACATCTTGTGCCCAGGAAGATGTTATTATTATTACTTTTTGTACTCCAGTTGCTATTTAAAGGAATTATGCAGGGTTGCACAGGCCATATATGTCAGGTTTTCCAAAACTCTGAGGGCAGTTTTGTATTCCCTATGCTGGGCTGCCTCTATCCATTCTCATTTATTAAAGCAGGTCCTCTAAAGATTCTACAAGGCAATACTTTGTTAATTCAGTTCTAGGGTACCTGAAAATAACTAAACAGTTCCTTTATAAATGTAAATTTCAGACCTATCCTAGATCTTTCACTAGGTCAAGGTGGGAACCTCTCACCTTTAAAGAAGACAATTTTGTGGTCACTGGTCCTCTCATAGACAGCATCCACACTATCCAGGTGGAGTGGGAGACCCCTCCAGAAGCGATGGATCTGGGCAGGCTGTAGGGAGACCAGATGCCTGTCCCGGGTCAGCCTCCAGAAATACTTGCCTGGGAAAGGAGAAAGGACATGGATGTGGGTGAGCACAGTTCACCACATGCTTTTCCCCTCCCCTTATCCTCCCACTCATTTGGAATACTGAGATAAATATAAAAATGCATAACTAGAAGAGACTTGGAGAACCTCTAATGTAAACCCAAGCAATCGCTGGTGGAGAGTGCTGTATTGGAGACAGGAAGACTCATCTTCCTGAGATCAAATCCAGCTTCGGACATTTACTAGCTGTGTGACTCTGGACAATCTTGTCTGCCTCAGTTTCCTAATCTGTAAAATGAACTGGAGAAGGAAATGGCAAACCACTCCCTTATCTTTGCTAAGGAAATCCCAAATGGGGTCATAAAGAATAGAATATGGGGGCAGCTAGGTGGGGAAGTGGATAGAGCAGCAGCCCTGAATTCAGGAGGACCTGAGTTCAAATCTGGTCTCAGACACTTAACACTTCCTAGCTGTGTGACCCTGGGCAAGTCACTTAACCCCAGCCTCAGGAAAAAAAAAAAGAATAGAATATTACTTGAATGACAACAACAGGGACTTTGTTAAGTATTAGAGGTACAAAGAAAGAGAAAAACAAAACAGCTTTCTCTCTTAAGGAGCTCAATCTAATGGAAGAGACAACAAGCAAACTGTGCACAAAAGTCAGCTAGGTGACACCATAGTGCACACAGCACTAAGCCTGGAGTCAGGAAGACTCCCTAGTTCAAATGTCCCATCAGAAACTAGTGTGTGATCCTGGGCAAGTCACTTACCCCATTTGCCTCAGTTTCCTCATCTGTGAAATGAATTGGAGAAGAAAATGGCAAACCTCTCCAGTATCTCTGCCAAGAAAACCCTAAATGGGGTCCTGAAGAATAGGACATGACTTCAATGACTCAACAACAAGGATAATTTGGAGATAAATAAATGGGTATGCTTGAAGGAGTATCAATATATATATATGTTCAAGCTCTCCAGTATAAGGACAGGAGCTGGGGACAAGAATAAGAGGATGGATGAGTGAGATACTGAGCTCATGAGGAATACAGGGGAGGGTCCTGGAAGCTGGTAGATAAAGGCTCCTGAAATTTCCCATTGACCATAGAGCACCTTGCTCTCTGAGACTCAGATTCTTGGTCTACAAAGTGAGGGTGGGTGGAGCAGATGATGCCTTCTAGCATTTTCACTGATCATCCCTTCATCCTGAACCACTCTCCATCCTCATTCCCATCCCTGGGCTTCCTTCAGGGCCCAGCTAAAAATCCTGTCTTCTTCAGGATGCCTTTCCTGGTCATCCCTAATTCAAACATCTTCCCTCTGTGGATAACTTCCAGTTTATCCTACATATATATTGTTTGTGCATAGCTCTTTGCTGGTTGTCTCTCACATTGGATTGTGCTCTCTTCTAGAGCAAAGACTCTTTGTTTCCCTAGTACTTATCACAGTGACTACTGAATAGGAGACACTTAATAAATGTTGTTGACATTAGTTGTTGACTTAATTGATCTTAGTCTTACAGAAAAGGAAACTGAGTCACAGCAAGGGTTGGTCACTTGTCCAGTCATAGAACTTATAAGCATGTAAGACAGAATTCAAACCAACTCTTCCCAACTCTTAATCTCTTCATCATGATACACTGATTAGAAAAGAAGGAAGGCACTGGGTGGGCAGTCAAAATCAATCCTAAGTATATTAGGAGTACAGAAACATCAAGCAGTCAATAAACACTTTTTAATTACTATTATGTACCAAAGACTGTGCTAAATGTTGGTAATTTAAAGTGATAGTCCAGGACAGGAAGACACAGGATTTCCTGGTCATGGAGCATGAACAGCCTACATGCACATATGGACATGGAAATACATACAGACTTAAAATCTATACTCAGAAGCACACATATTCATCATCTGCCACATAATAATAATAATAATAACAACAACAAATGCATATGGTATTTCAAGATTTGGAAAGCATTTTATAAATATCTCATTTGATTGACACCACAACCCTGTGTGATAGGTACCATTACTCTCATTTTTTAGATGGGGAAACTGAGGTTGAGAGAGAGGAAGTGACTCGACTATGGATATATAGTTAAAAAGTGTTTGAGGTAGGATTAAAACTCAGATCTTTCTGGCTCTGAGTTCCATTTGATATCCATTATGATACTTAGTTGCCCACAGATACTGATGTAATCACAACAAAAGAGTCCATTTGTATATGCGATGTCTCACTGTTCATCTTCATTAATTCTGCTGCCCTATCTCCCTCGAAAACCTTCTCCCAAAGATTCACTCCCCTCTTCACTCCTCTGTCTCCAGCCCCATTCTGGGCTTTGATGGAGGAAAGGACAGGTGTCAACTCCTAATCTCCCTGGTCCTCAGTTTCCCCATCTTTCAAACCGATGCCCACTCTCTCTGCTGCTACCTTTGAAGAAGAAGGCCTCCCCTCGGATCTGGGCCACAGCATCAAAGTTAGCATTGCACCGATGGGGTACGTCCTTCCTTAGCCTGTGGAGAGATCCCAGTCCTTGTCTGGTCAGGTGAAGTCTTTCTCTGAGATACCAGCCCCCTTCCACTCTGGATAATTCAAAATACCAGATAACCCGCCAAACCTTGATAATTCAAAAGATGACAAGGCTTAGGAATAATTTAGTCCAACCCTGATAAAAAGTAATCACAATTCAAAACTGTGAGTGATTTAAAAAACAACAGGGGACAATTCAAAATAGCAAGGAACCAACAGTAATTTTTCCCAAACTCTGGGTTCCATGATATGAATTTTCAAAAAGGTTGATTGATCTTCTTAAATAATTTTTGCTCCGTCAATTACTAACATGAAATTGTCTTTTCTTGGCCTATATTCATTGATTTTTTTAAAGAAAAAAATAACAACTATGGAGATATGCTTAGCACAGGGTCTGGCACATTTGGGCACTTAGTACCCACATTAAATGGAGGAAGTGGTGAAAGAGTGATTAAGGGCAAATGTCTAATTTTTTTTTTTAAAGGAGAAGGGTAGAATGGGAATGGGGCCTACAAAGTATAAAACCATGGGATGGATTTTGATTTTGGTAAAATTCTTGTGCATTCATGTTATTAAAGGAGTGGTTACTGAACTTCTAGAAAAGGAATAAACAATCACAAAAATTCAGATTAGCCTTGCTTTTTCAGGCACAGGCTATATTAGACTAACCTTATTTCCTGTCTGTACAGAGTTGTTAAACTGGTAGATCAGGGGAATGTTTAGTTTTAGCTAAGTATTGATAAAAGATGTCTATTCTTGTTAATTAATGATATTAATTAATGATAGAATGCCAGTTTGGGAATAGTTCTCCAGTGGAGGGCCTCAGGAACCTATGCTGGGGCCTGTGCTATTTAACAGGTTTATTAAAATATATTGTCTGCTCCTTACATTTGCAGATGACACAAAGTTGAGAAGTATAGATGAAATGTTGGATGACAAAGATAAGACTCAAAAAAAAATTCTGACTGCTTATAAAATTTGGCTGAATCTTTTAAGATGAAATTTCATATCTATCTATCTATCTATCTATCTATCTATCTATCTATCTATCTGGGTGCTTGGTTTCAAAAAGTCAACTTCACAGGGATAATTAAGTTCAGTTGAAGAACAATGACGTTAGAATTAAAGAACCTCGGCTTAAGTCACCTAAGTAAGGCAGTAGATAAAGTACTGGGTCTGGAGTCAGGGATGACTGAATTCAAATCTTGTTTCAGAGAATTACTAGCTGTGGGATCCTAGGCGAGTCATTTAAACATTGCTTGCCATAGTTTCCCTAACTGTAAAACAGGGATAATGATAGCACCTATTTCCAGGGTTGTTGAGAGAATCAAATGAGGTTATTTTTGTAAAGTGCTTGGTATAGTGCCTGGTCCTCAGTTTAATAAATGCTTTTCTTTCTTTCTTCCTTCCTTCCTTCCTTCCTTCCTTCCTTCCTTCCTTCCTTCCTTCCTTCCTTCCTTCCTTCCTTCCTTTCTTTCTTTCTTTCTTTCTTTCTTTCTTTCTTTCTTTCTTTCTTTCTTTCTTTCTTTCTTTCTTTCTTTCTTTCTTTCTTTCTTTCTTTCTTTCTTCTTCTTCCTTCCTTCCTTCCTTCCTTCCTTCCTTCCTTCCTTCCTTCCTTCCTTCCTTCCTTCCTTCCTTCCTTCCTTCCTTCCTTCCTTCCTTCCTTCCTTCCTTCCTTCCTTCCTCCTTTCCTTTCTCCCTTCTTCCCTCCCTCCTTCTCTTTCTCTCTCTTTCTTTTTTTTAAAAGTCCTGTCATATTAGTTACATAACTAACATGACCTTGGGTAAGCACATCCTTACTAGATCTCAATTTCCTCATGGGTAAATAAATTGTACTATATGTCTCTGAACTATGCAAATGATTGAATTATATCTCTCTGTGGCTCCTGTCAGCTCTATGATTCTATACAAGATGGAGGAGAAGTGGCTAAGACAGTAGCCTATCTGAAGATCTGAGGGTTTTAGCTCAAGATAAGTTGACAGTCTGATATGGCAGTCAAAAAAGCCGATGATGTCATCTTAAATTGCAAAGAGGCAGGAGAAGGGACTTCTAGTTCTTCTACATTTTGCCTTAGCCAATCCCAGCAGGAATATTACATTCAATCCTGGATGCTGCATTTCAGGAAGCCATGGTAAGGTGGAGAGCATTCAGAAAAGGGCAAAGTAACTAGGATAGCAATCCATGCTGTATGAGAATTAGTTGAAAGCTTTGAGATTGTTTAACCTGGAGAAGAGAAGACTCATCATAACTTCTTGTAATTGCAGTTGCAATACCTAATTGCAATGTACACGTATATGAACTGTTATCCTATGGATTCAGATTTTTAAAAGACATAGATCACCATCTTGAGTCCACAGTGACTACCAGATACTAACCCATGTCTCCCTCAGTCCAGTTATCTACGAACATGTCCTAGCTCATTGAGTGCTTTAGTATCTGCTAATAATAAAGAACTGGGAGAATGTACTTTTCAGTTATTTGAAGGAAAATTTCCAGAGACATAAGGAAAATTTGATGTTCTGAACCCTGAGAGAGAAGGGATCTCACGCTCAGAGCCATACCGGGGTCCTTGTGCCAGAATGGTGATTTCTCACTACATAATAGTATGTGAGGCAAGTCCATTCATGGGGAGAAATTTGCAACGAGAAACTCATCCTGAAATTCACTGACTCTAAAGTCTTCTTTACGGCAAATGCTGGACCTGACATACTTGGTACCTGGTTTTCCATCTGCACTGCTAAGACTAATGGGTAGGATGGAAAGCATGTGGTCTTTGGCCAGGTGGACAAAAGGTATCGGTACTATGGAAACCATGTAAGGAGTGTGTGTGTTTGTGTGTGTGTGTGTGTGTGTGTGTGTGTGTGTGTGTGTGTGTGTAGTGCAATCCTCTTCCATGCCCTCAAACTCTGTAATTCTGCAATTTCCTTTGAATTTTATCTTTCTTTTTCTTCAATAAGTCTGGTCAGACTGCAGAGTTAAATAAATGATTAAAAAATAAAAGCATGTGTATGTATGAGTGTGCATTTGTCTATATTAATGAAGTCAGGATGACTCATCTTCCTGAGTTCAAATCCAGCTGGTCTTAGACACTTGCTAGTTGTGTGATCCTGGGCAAATCATTTAACCCTACCTGCCTCAGTTTCTTCATCTGTAAAATGAGCTGGAGAAGAAAATGGCAAATTGCTCCAGTATCTTTGTTGAGAAAACCCCAAATGGGGTCACGAAGAATGGAACACAAGTGAAAAATGACTGAAAAACAAAATATGTATAAAATTCATTCTTCTTAAAATCCTTCTTAACTCTAGTGCTTTCCTTCTCAATTATTTACTACTTATCCTGAATGTAGCTTGTTTTGTTTACCTATTGTCTCCCTCATTCAATTGTAAGCTCCTTGAGGATGGGGACTGTTTTTTGCTTCTCTGAATCCTCAGTGCTTAACACAGTGCCCGGCATAGAGCAGCTGCTTAATACATGGTTATTGAGTATATACATCTAATATGTGGAGTGCTGGAGGGAAGGAATTTGATTATAAGAGATCCTGCTTTCACAGAATCATTCTTGATATCCAGAAGATGGAAACAAGAGTAAATAGGAGAGAATGAACACAATAGCATGAAATAGCATGATAAGGGAAGTTGTTCGGTAAGAAAGAGGTTTTTTTTTTCTCCCCTTAAAAATTTTTTTTAAAGCTGTACGGGGAAAATAGAAAGTCCCCAAATGGGGTTTTATTGTTCATTTGTGTTCGACTCTTCATGGTCCCGTTTGGGGATATTCT
The DNA here is from genome assembly GCF_048593235.1 of Sminthopsis crassicaudata. NCBI lineage: Eukaryota > Metazoa > Chordata > Mammalia > Dasyuromorphia > Dasyuridae > Sminthopsis > Sminthopsis crassicaudata. The sequence goes on along the minus strand of NC_133617.1, from coordinate 43,705,100 downwards.
TGGCTAAGATACTGAAGAGTTTTGTCATTTCTTTCTCCAGCTCATTTTACAGATGAGGAAACTGAGGCACAAAATTTAAATGACTTGTTCAGGATCACCCAGCTAGTAAGCATCTAAAGTCACTTTTGAACTCAGGTCTTCCTGACTCCATGCCCAGTGTTCTACCCACTTGGCCACCTAGTTGTCCCCCCAAAAGGATAAATGTCGGGCACTTTATTTGGGTAGATGGGACAACCCTATCTGAAATGATAGAGAAGGCTGAGCTGCTCAATTGTGATCCTGCTTTGCTTTCTCTGCCAAGAAGAGTGATTTTTGTACTGGAAATGTCAAAATTAAAGTGCCAACCAGGAGTCGATATCCAGAATAATTAAGAAGATAGAAAGCAGATCTCCTATTATTTTTGTGGGAAACAAGACTGTGGGCTGGAAGGTCATACAGTTAAGATTCAGCACTGGTCAGAGGCTTAGGCTCTCAGAATAGTTAATGGCTTAATGTCAATGTGGTCGGACGTCTCCAGTGGAATCTGTGCTGTGTCCTGTGCTATTAAATATTTAAAAATTTGACCTAGATTCACATGTGCAAAAATATTTGTGGCAATCCTTTTTGTAGTGGCAAGAAACTGGAAACTGAGTGGATGCCCCTCCACGGGGGAATGGTTGAATAAATTATGGTATATGAATATTATGGAATATTATTGTTCTATAAGAAACGATCAGCAGGATGATTTCAGAGAGGCCTGGAGAGACTTACATGAACTGACGCTGAGTGAAGTGAGCAGAACCAGGAGATCATTGTATATAGCAATAAGATTATACAATCAATTCTGATGGACATGGCTCTTTTCAACAGTGAGATGACTGAGGCCATTTCCAATGATCTTGTGATGAAGAAAGACATCTACACCCAGAGAGAGGACTGTGGGAACTAATAGTGGATCACAACATAGCATTTTCACTCTTTTTGTTGTGGTTTGCTTGAATTTTATTTTGTTTCTTATTTTTTTCCTTCTTGATCTGATTTTTCTTGTGCAGCAAGATAATTTTATAGGGGCAGCTAGGTGGCGCAGTGGATAGAGTACCAGCCTTGAATTCAGAAGGACCTGAGTTCAAATATGGTCTCAGACACTTGACACTTCCTACCTGTGTAACCCCAGCCTCAAAAAAAAAAAAAAAAAGATAATTTTATAAATATGTATGTCTATATTGAATTATATATATATATATATATATATATATACACACACACACACACACACACATATATATATATATATTACCATGTTTAACATAAAAAAATAAACTTGACCTAGAAAAGGACCTGCTCCTCAAATCTGGAGCTGACTTAAAGCTGGGACGCACAGTCAATGCACTGGATAATGGCATTGGGATCCAAAAGAGTCTTAACAGCACCAGGTTAAATCTAATAAAATCAAACAACTAAAATAAACGGAAATACTTGTATTTGAATGAAAAAAGAAAAAATCAACCTCACAAGCACAAGCTGGGCGAGGTGTGATTAGACAGGATTTGGTCTTCAAATGTCTTGGATTTTTATTGATTTGCTCTTCAAAAGTCTTGCGTTTTTATCTATCTATCTATCCATCTATTTATTTATTTTAGTGGACTGCAAGCTCAGTGAGTCAGCGATGTGATGTGGTGGCCAAAAAGTCATTTTGTTCTTGGACTCATTAAGGAGATGCATAGCTTCCAGGAATGAGGAGGTCCTGCTGTCCCCTGTACTGGAGAACACACAGCTGGAATATGGAATTGTGTTCCATTCCAGGCACTATCGTTTAAGAAGGATACAATGATAAGTGGAAAAGTATCCAGGGAACTGTAATTAGGATAGTGAAGGGCACTGAATCTATGTCATGTGAAGAAACTGGGATTTTTAAATACAAAAAAGGGAATATGCAGGGGGCGTGTAATTGCTGTCTTCAAAGTATTCAGGAGGTGGATGTGCAGAAGGATTCAACTTGTCCTGTTTGGCCCCGGAGAGCAAAAGAAGCAATGATGAATAGAAGTAGTCAGGAGACCAAGTTAGGCTCAGTGTGAGGAAAGACTTCCTAATGATCAGAACAGGCCCAAAGTAGAACAGACTGCCTGTGGGCTGTGGGCAACTTTCTCGGAGGTCTTCAAGCAGAGGCTACTCTGATCCCATGGCTGGAAAGCAGTCCCATCCTTCTCATGTCTGCCTCACAGGGTCTCTCTCTCTTCCTTTAACACTTAGCTCAGTCATGAAGCCTTCCAATGGCTAATGCACTCCTCCCAAACTGGTTATTTTATATGCCTTCAGGTTTGCAAAGCACTCTACATATATATGCTGTCTCACTGGATCCTCACAACCATCCTGGGAGGCAGGTGCTGTTATTATCCCTCATTTTACAGATGAGGAGACTGAGGCTGAGAGAACCTTGCTCAGGAGCTCACAAAGTTAGTGAATATCTAGGGCTAAATCTGAGTGTAATTTTATCTACAGTATGAATGTGTCTATAATGCATGAATATGTATATGGGCATATGTATAATGCATGTATACACGTATACACATATGCCTAATATATACACATGTGTCTAGTGTATACACATGTGTCTAATGTATGCACATGTGTATAGCGTATACACATGTATATAATGTGTGCATGTATAATGTATGCCTGAGTGTGAATGTATAGATAATGTAGGTATGTGTGTATGTATATGTGCATGTGTACAATGCATACATATGAATACAATGTAGGTATATGTATATATGTATAATGCACGCACATGTGTATAATGTATATATATAATGCATACATGTGAATGTGATTATGTGTATGTATATATGTACATACAAGGCATGTATATGTGCATGTGTTCAATACATATATGTGCATACAATGTAGGTATATGCATTTGTGTATGATATATGCACACATGTATAGCACACACATGTATGTGTATATAACATATACATGTATGTGAATGTGATAATGTATTTATGATATGTGTATGTATGTGTACTGCAATACTAGTTATGTATATGTGCATGTGTATATAATGCATATATATGTATACAATGTAGGTAATGTGCATGTGTATAAAGTATGCACAAGTGTGTAATGTAGGTACATGTGTAATCTGTGCACACGTGCATATATATAAGGTATGCATGCATGTGTGGATAATGTATGTACATGTGCATGTTGTATAATGCATGCATATGTATACAGTGTAGGTAATGCACATGTGTATAAAGCATGTATAACTATATAATGTATGTACATGTGCATAATGGATGCATATGGGTATAATCTGTACACATGTATGTCTGTATAAGGCACGGATGCATGTGTGGATAATGCATGTACATAACGCATGACATGTACACAATGTATGTATATACACATGGGCACATAATGTATGTGTAATTCATGCACAGGTGGATAATGTATGCAATGTATATGTGTGTATACTGTGTATATGTGTATACATGTGTGTGTGTATAAATCTATCTATCTATCTATATATACATATACATATGTTTGTGTATAATGTGTGTGTGTATATGTAAATTTTTTATGTTTGTCTGTCCACATGGGTAGGGCAAGTAGGGATTACCTCACTTTTTTCACCATCTGCTTAGCACTTACTTGTTCACTGATTGACAGTGGGGATTTCTTTCAGTTAACAGTTGGACTAGATGTCCAGCTCAGATCTGATTCTGTGCTTCTGCTTGGGATAGGGGTAGCAGAAGGACCGAGGGGTTGGCTGGAGGTTGGAACTGACCAACATGTTGGAAAATCTTCCCTTCCAACACTCCTTAGAGTGTCGAATCTGCATTCGGATAGGGAGATGGTTAAGGAGATATGAGAGTCAGAGAGTTTGGTGGGACAGACACAGCCCTCTCTATGGGAAACTCTGCTCTTATCCCCCACTTCAGGGTGACTTGGTGGCTTACGGTACTGTGGTGCGGTTGTCTGGGAGCTCTGGGAGAAAGGGGTGATTGTCAGTCTCAGTGGCCTCTGGCTTGGCTGTAGGGGAGACTGACTCCCGGACACCTGTGATGGGAGATAAGGAGAAATGTGAGAAATTTTGCAGTAACTCTCACCTACTCTTCCCACGCCAGTCATCTCCCTTATCTCCTTCCCTGGTCTTCCCCAAGCCTTTCTGTCTAGCTCAGGACAGGAGAGGAGGACCAAAAAACAAAACAAAACAAAAAAAAACCCCCACCTCATCAGAAACCCCAGCAACATGGAAAAATGCTGAGTAGGGACAGCGCAATGTAGAGGGCTGGGAGCCAGTAAATCACTCACTTATTACTCACTCATTTTAGGAATTTGGACAAAAACTGTAATCCTATTACAGAAATCTCTAGTATCATTTGCTTTGAAAAATTATTATGGTACTTTGAACAGCATAGCAGAATAAACTTCACTCAAAAAAAACCCAAAACAACAACCCACTCAAGGCAAGGAATTGGAAATTGAGTGGATGCCCAACAGTTGGGGAATATAATGTAGTAGAATATTATTGTTCCACAAGAACTGATGAATAAGCTGATTTTAGAAAAGCTTGGAAAGATTTACATGAACTGATGCTACATTACATGAACTAGAGAACCATTATCTCATCAGTTCCACTGAGTTCACACCTTGTTCAAGTATACTTCTCCAGAGGTCCGGCCCTCTGCATTCAACTATTAACCATAGCTCTTCTCAGCAATTCAGTGATCCAAGCCAGTTCCAATAAACTTCAGATGGAAAATGCCATCTGCAATCAGAGAGAATTCTAGAGACTGGATGTGAATTGAAGCATATAATGTTCACCTTTTTTTTTTGTTTGTTTTATTTTATTTTTTTCTTTCACATGGTTTGCTCTGATTTTTCTTTCTCAACATGATTCATATGTGAATATGTTAAAGAGAAGGGAGAAAAAATTGAAACTCAAAATATTACAAAAATGAAAGTTGAAAACCATCTTTATGTGTAATTAAAAACATACTTTTTTTTTTTTCTTCCCTGAGGCTGGGGTTAAGTGACTTGTCCAGGGTCACACAGCCAGGAAGTGTTAAGTGTCTGAGACCAGATTTGAACTCCTGAATTCAGGGCTGGTGCTCTTTACACTGTGCCACCTAGCTGCCCCCAAAACATATACTTTTAAAGTAAAATAAAAGTCTTGTCCATGCTTTACCTTGTTATCTCATCTCAGGCCATCTCTTTCACAACCTGGCCTTTTAGCAAATGCCCTTTCCTTCCCCCATCACTCTCATTCCTGTTCTAGAATCAAATCAACTCTGCCCCTGCTCCTGGATGCGATATGTCAGTCTATTCCCCTCTGACTTAACTCACCATCTCTATAATACCCCAGACCAAAATGTCCCTCCCTTGTCTACCACACCTCAATGACAAATATGGAAATATGTTTAGAAGAATTGTACATGTTTAGTCTATATTGTCTTAGGGGAGGGAGAGAGAGGAAGAAAAACACAAGGTTTTGCAAAGGTTAATGGTGAAAACTATCTGCATATATTTGAAAAAATAAAATACTATTAAAAATAGGATGCAATGTATACATGTATTGTATTTAATTTGTACTTTAACATATTTAACATGTATTGGCCAACCTGCTATCTGTGGGGGGGGGGAGGGAGGGAAGGAAGGGAAAAATTGGAACAAAAGGCTTGGCAATTGTCAGTGCTGTAAAATTACCCATGCAAATATCTGGTAAATAAAAAGCTATAATAAAAAAAATAGGATGTAAACCCATTGAAGGTTGGGATTATCTTTACTTTGTATTAGTATTTTCAGAACCTAGCATTTGGCACATAGTAGGCTTTTTTGATTTTAACTTAGTATTTTTCCCTCAATTACACATAAAACAATATTAAATATTCATAAAAAAATTGAGTTCCAAATCCTGCCCCCTCCTCTTTCCCTCATAGCTCATTTCCTAAGATGATAAGAAATTTTATATTGTTACATTTGTGCAATCCGGTATTGCATATATTTCCATATTAGTCATGTTGTGAAAAAAAAAGCATCATACTAAAAAGGAAAAAAATGAAAATAATTAAGAAAGTGAAAGATAGCATGTTTCAAACCTGCATTCAGATTCCATCAATCCTTTCTCTGGAAGCAATTAGTATTGTTCACCATTTGTCTTTTGGAATTGTCTTGGATTATTGTATTTCTTTTTTTTTTTTTTTCCCCCCCTGAGGCTGGGGTAAGTGACTTGCCCAGGGTCACACAGCTAGGAAGTGTTAAGTGTCTGAGACCAGATTTGAACTCGGGTCCTCCTGAATTCAAGGCTGGTGCTCTATCCACTGTGCCACCTAGCTGCCCCGATTATTGTATTTCTAAGAAGAGCTAAATCCTTGTATAATGTTGCTATTACTGTGTACAATGTTCTAGTTCTTCTTACTTCACTTTGCATCAGTTCACATAGGTCTTTCCAGGTTTTTCACATAGTAGCTTCTTAATAAATATTTTCCCCTCCCATTTATTCTGAATTGTCTTGGATTCCTTACCCCTTTTCTTACTCAAAGTCTTACCCCAGTTCAGAAGCTCAAAGTGGATTTTGCCAACTGTTTTTGCCAGTTGAGGCTCCCTTTATTGTCATGAAATTGAATACTAGTCACTGGTCCCAACTGAACACTTTTTTCATTCCCTGGCTAGTAGCTCATCTATAAGATGAATGATGGCCTGGCTGGTGTGAGTTCTGCCTTGAGTGGAATCCATCTAGCTTCTGACTCAGAACTCTGCTCTAGGCTCTGGGTATAAACGAGGAGCAGATGCTATTTTTGCCTTGGTCTCTATGCCTTGACCACTGACTCAACTACTGGCATTTGTTTTAGTTCTACGGCTAAAGCCCTCCTTTGTATTCTTTCCCCTGACCTTTCTTTGAGATCTGCATCTGGCTGAAATGAGCTCATTAGGAAGACTGACCAGTCCAGTGGAATCCCAGGGTCCCACATCCTGTCTGCCATCACTCCTCCTCCTTCCATCTCTCCCCTCCAAGTCTGAGGCTACAACGCCTGCTCTGGGCTGCAGCCTCAGATGGGAAGTGAGGAGACTATGAAAGGTTGAGAGGCCTGAGGGTACTGTGTGTGGGTGTGTGTGTGGGTAGGACGTGAGGTCAGCAAAAGAGAGAGAAGAGTCAGGGTCCGGGTGCCAAGCTCACCGTACAGTTGCCAGATGCGAACTTTGTCCTCATAGGGCAGGTCATATTTCAGGGGGTCACCCACAGGACCCTGATAATAAGGTCTCATGATGGACTGTATGGCTGAGATGTGGGTGAGTCCAATGGCGTGGCCAAACTCGTGGACAGCCACAGCAAAGAGATCCGTTCCGTGAGCATCTGAAGAACATGGAAATACCTGTTAGTTCTGAGACCAGGCCAGAATGGGGCTGAGGGGTCCCTGGTAGCCAGATCATCTGTTCTACGCCCAGGCTTTTGGATGTACATGCAGAAAAAGCTTCAGAGCTTAGCTTAGTGCCTGGTGTATAATGAGCACTTAACAAATGTTTATCGATTGACTGATTGATTGAAGAGGCTCAGGAGACTCCCTGGGATGTACCTTTAACTTCTCTAGCTTGAATCTTGATTGCCCAGAGGATACTACAGAACTCTGGTTCTGGAACCCCTGCAGGATTTCTTTTCCCATCAGTCCTACCCCAGACATCACCCGCTATCGATCCCAACAACATATCTGCTTCCCAACAGTACATTCTCAGGGGTCCTGGCTTTTGCTGTTGGCCCATTTATTGTACCCTTTTAAGGACCACCAGGCTTTCTTATGAAGGCGTATCCAAAGCCTTCTCTGTGTGTTGTCTTCCAATGAGAACGTGAGGTCTTTGGAAGCAGGGATCGCTTAGTTTTCTATTTATATTTTCACTGCTCATTTACAGGGCCTGACACCTCTTAAGTGCTTAAAATATGTTTTTCAATTCCATTCCTTGCCTGTGTGAACATGAATTTACAGAGGTGGTGAAAGAATATGGGTGTATTTTAAATTTATAGGCAGATGTGTGTCTGGCAAAAGGCAAGAAAAAGGAAGGGAAGGAAATTTTTTGGGCCCTTCCTTAAGCCTGTGGGCTGAGTATGGGGAACCGGGGTTCCCGGTATAAATAGCACAAACATGGGCTTTCTTATGCCTTCTGGAGTTACTGTGGATGCCTCGGAACTATGAGGGATCCATGTGGCCTCCTCAGATTACAGAGGAAGATTTGGGATCCCTGAGCTATAGTTGCTCCTTACCTGAGGATCGGAAAGTCCAGGCTTCATCATCATCAAAGTGAGTATCCCCAGCAGTGTGGTGATCTCCGGGAAAGAAGGCATGGGCCACGGTGCCCCCAGGGCCATCGAAGGGGTACCCATCGTTGTGGTCTGCTTTGGAGAAGTCAATCTGGATGTCGGCGTTGCTACCCGCTACCTCGTGGAAGTTGAGCGGCGTGATGTCACTCCACACCTTTAAGGCATAGTACATGAGTGCCCGGACCGTGTCCCGGCCCAGGGAGGAATCCCGTGGGAATGTACGGACCCTATTGGAGAGCAGAGAGTGGCAAAGCCTGAATAAACTTGCCTCTGACCTGATCTTCACAAGTCAGAGGGCCTAAAGCCACAGTGAAGGGGCTTCATTCCCTTAAAGCATAACCAATGACCTCTCCTGGCTTTGCACTTCAGGGTAGGGAGCCTGTTACCTCCTCACTCTCTCTCCTTCCCCGTATCAGAAATGTAATGTTGAGAATTCTAACTGTCCACTCTTGGGAAGATGCTGTCTCAGGAGGTAGGGAGTTCCCCTCACTGGAAACCTTCAAACAAAAGTTGGTGTTGAATGACTTCTTTCCCGCCCCCCCCCCCCCCACTGTGCTTTTTAAAATAATAGCTTTAGATTTTTCAAAATAGATGCAAAGATAGTTTTCAATATTCACCCTTGCAAAACCTTGTGTTCCAATTTTCCCCCTTCCTCCCCTAGACAGCAAGCAATCCTAAATAGGTTAAATATGCAATTCTTCTAAACATATTTCTACATTTATCATGTTGTGCAAGAAAAATAAGATCCAAAAGGAAAAAAAATGAGAAAGAAAAAAACAAGCAAGCAAACAACAACAAAAAGGTGAAAGCACTATGTTGTGATCCACATTCAGTCCCCATAGTCCTCTCTCTGGATGTGGATGGCTCTCTCCATCACAAAACTATTGGAATTAATCTGAATCACCTCATTGTTGAAAAGAACCATGTCCATCAAAATTGATCATTGGATGACAACTTGTTGGATGTACGATAAAAAAGAATTAAGAAATAGCAGGGTATAGGGCATAGGACACTAGACTTTATATGAGGAAGACCTGAGTTAAATTTTTTTTTCCCTAAGGCAATTGGGGTTAAGTGACTTGCCCAGGGTCACACAGCTAGGAAGTGGTAAGTGTCTGAGACCAGATTTGAACTCGGGTCCTCCGGACTTCAGGGCTGGTGCTTCTCCACCTGGGTTAAACCTTGATTCAGATGTATACTAGTGACCTTGGACAAATCACTTAAAGAAAAAAAAAACCTTCATTGTGCCTCAGTTTTCTTATCTGTAAAATGGAGGAAGAGGCTAAGCTTGAAGGTTTTTGAGACACTTTTATCTCTGAAGTTTATCATTTATTCATGAATTCTAGGTCAGCTACAGGTTAGACTAGATAGCTTCCCCAGTCTCTTTCCAACTGTAAGACTGTTTCATATTAGCTGTCTTTAAATACTTAGAAATTGCAGATCCTATGGGGTGGCCAAATGGTGATGGAGTGAAGACCTGAGTTCAAAGGTGACCTCAGACACTAATGTAGCATGTTTCCCTGAGCAAGTCACTTAACTCTATTTGCCTCAATTTCCTCCTCTGTAAAATTAGAGAAAATGGCAGACCACTTCATTATCCCTGTCAAGAAAACTCTAAATGGGGTCTTGAAGAGTCAGACAGGGCTGAATAACAATAAAATATTTAGAGCAAAAGGGGATTTGAAATGTCATCTGGTCCAAATCCACTCGAGGAAATTGAGGTCCAGGGAGGTATGTGATGTGCCCAAAGTCAAATTAGTAGGAAGAGGCAGAGGGAGGATTCGAATTCAGATCCTCCCACTCCAAATCAAGCACTATTTCCACTACATCATGTTGTCTCATGTGAATGATGAATCAGATGTGTACCATGGACAGAACTAGGGACAATAGAAAAAAGTCTAAGGAAACACTTGGAGCAGTCCCCAGGCAGAGTTGCTGCCTCTGGAGGAAGTGATTCCCATTGTCTGGAAGTCTTCCAGCAGAGACTGACGATTACTTCTCAGGGAAGGTTGTGGAAGCGATTGGGGAGTCAAGTGCAGTTTATCCTGGGCAGTGGCTGAGGAGTCTTCCAGCTCTGAGACACTGTGATTCTGGGACAGAGAAATCTCCAGACGCTATAAATGCCCCCAGAAGTTTCTCCTTGAATGTGGGAGGGAGGGAAGAGAAAAGGGGCTCAGGGAATCGGGCTATGCAGAAGGGAAGAAGAGGGCCCTGGAGAAATTGGGCCAATTAGGCTCAAGATAAGATGGTTTCTTTTAATTTTATATAATAAAAAATGATCCATTTTACATTTCATAATGCTCTCTACATCTTGTTGGGGCCTAAGCTCTTCTCTCACTTATATCAGAGTGTTTACCAACTCAGTGATGGGAGAGAAAGGGAGCCAAAGAATTCCATAGAATCTGGAATTCAAAACTTAAAAAAATGTTAGAAATTGTTTTAACATGTAATTGGGGGAAAAGATCATTTTTTAAAAATGGGGAAAAAAAGAGAAAGATGATTTCTAAAGTTCCTTTCATCCGTACCAATCTATGAGACTTAGATTTCTTGCTAGTCTGGATGGAAGCCTAAGAGGGATGAGTGGTACACGAGGCTGGGATTGAGGCTTTATAGGGTTATTCATTAATCCTATCTTTCACCGAGGTGCTAAGGGAAACCCAGATCCAGCTTCATCCCTGCTTAGTTCAATATGCATGGGAGCTGTGTGACCCTGGGCAAGTCACTTAACCCCAATTGCCTCAGCAGCAAAACAAAACAAAACAAAACAAAACAAAACAAAAAAAACCAAACCCATGAGTGGGAGATGGGAGTCCCTGATGGAGACTCTAGGGCTCTCCTACTCTAATGTTCACAGTCATTTTCAGGTCCTGCCCATTCTGTGCCAAGGATACCACCCATGGCTATCTATAACCCCCAAGTCTTCTAAAGGTCACTGCCTTCTTAAAAACTCTCCTGTTAACTCTGCCCTAAGGGCTGTCAAACTGAGCGTCGCTTTTGATCCAGCAGTGTCTCTACTGAGGCTGTATCCCAAGAGACCGTAAAGGAGGGAAAGGGAGCCACACGGTCTTCTCCTATTAGAATATAAGCTCTCTGAAGGCAGACCCCTTGTTTGTGTGCATTTGTCTGCTTAATGCCTAATCCAGTGTGTGATACATGATGGGTTAATAAATGCTTATTCATTCTTTCTCTTCCTAGAAGGATCATAGGTTTAGAGCTGGGAGAGACCTTTAAGATCCCACCAATTTCAATTCAGTTTATGCTGAGGAAATTGAAGGCAGAGAGGTTAGGTGATTCTCCCACGTGGGTGGCAAATGGCCGTCAGAATTTGAACTCAGATCTGGCCCTCTTTCTACTGAACCAAAGAGGCCGAGTTTCCATGACTGTGGCACTGACTGTGACTTTTTCTGTAATGGGAAAGGGCTTTTGTGAGCTAAGGGACCATTCTGGCTCAACGCTTCCCATCATACAGATGAAGAAATTGAGGTCATCATAAAGCAGGCTAGTGGATTTGAATCCAAATCCAGTGATGAGCCTACTGCCCCAGGCTCCCTCCACAGAACAGGCTTCCGGGTCCAGGGAGGGGTCAGGTTCCCATTCTGTCAGAGGCCCCTTCCCCCTTCAGGACTGACTCCTCCAGGTGGGAAGGGAATCAGGCCTTGCCTTAATAAACTGCTTCCTGACACCTTTGGATGACTGCCGGCTCCATCCTTCCTCTGGCCTCCACTCAAAGTATTCCATTTCCAGATTAATTTAATGCAGCTTCACCTAATGAATGAAGTGGCTTCCAAGGGCCTCAGCCAGGTCTTGTAGTCATCCTTTGGCAGATACCATGGGAGCGCCACGGCCTGGGGGAACCTGGGCTGGGAAGCCGGGTATCTTCAAAGGTCTGAGGCCTGGGGAGCCTGGGAGGAAAGGGGTCTCAAGGGCCTATTCTGAACCTCCAGACTGGCTGATCTGTAAAGGCTTATAGGACGGTGTGTTGGATCTTAAGGAAGGAGGCAGTGGAATCTAAATGGCAGGAGAATTGAGTTTATTTGAGGCTAAGCTGGGCCTGTTTTCCAAGAAAGGACTGCAGAGGAGGGATTTGGAGGACATGCGGGGTCATTCTCTTTCTCCCCTCACTTCCCCAGCAGAAACCATATTCAGAGTCTGTGTTAGCTTCTTCCTGTCCCCAGTCACCAAAATTAGGTCCAGATTTTCCAAGACAAGTTTCACCTGCCCCAAATACCTCCTAATCAATTACAGACATAAGGAGCCAGATTCTCACACACATACACACACCCACACACTCTTATTCAGTCAATCAACACTTATTAAGCTAACTTACAAGCAGAGATCATTATGCAAAGTATAGTTGGGTTGCAGGGAGATGCAGATGAAATGGGAGCCTTGCCCAGGATGGAGATAAGATGCAAAAACAGATACAGAATCCCAGGGTCTTAGTGTTGAAAGGGTTGTCGATCAATAGATATCAAACAGTCTATCACTATGTATTTATCATGGCCTTGCTCTGGGCCTGGTCTTGGTGCCAGGGGTTGGGGATACAGAAGCAAAGGTGAAATAGTCCTCGAGCTCAAGAATCGCCTCTATATTGTACTTAACATGCATTTATTTGTTTAAATAATAGCTTTTTATTTTCAATGCAAAAATAGTTCTCAACATTCACCTTGTAAAACCTTGTGCTCCAAATATTTCTCTCTGCCTTTCCTACTCCCTCCCCTTAGATAGCAAGTAATCCAATATATTGACATGTATTTATTATTCAGCCTTTGCCTGAAAGCCTCTGACAATGATAAGCAATCACTGGATAGGGCACTGGACCTGAGTTCAAATCTTCTCTCAGATGTAACCGTGCTGTGTGACTCTGATTTTCTGTCTGTCTCAGTTGTCCCATTTGCAAAACGGGCATAAGACTAGCAGCATCTACCTCTCAGGAGTGTCGTGAAGACGAAATAGGATAACATTTGTAATTTGTTGTTCAGTTGCATCCAACTCTGTGACTTGACAAAGATACTGGTGTGGCTTTCTCTCTCCTTCTCATTTAGATGAGGAAACTGAGGCAAAAAGGGTAAAATGACATAACTTGTAGGTATCTTCCTGATTCCAGGACCCATTCTCTATCCATTGAACCACCTAGCTGCCTTAATATTTGTAAAATGCTTTGTCAGTCTTAAAGTGTCACATAAACACTAGCCATTAATGAAAGGGAACTTTGAGGCTCCTCATTCCACTTTGGGTAGTTCTTACCACTAGGAAGAATTGACATCAAGCTTATATTTGTCTCTGGGTCCCTTCCCTTCCTTGAGGCTCCAAGTCTAAATCTTCCTCCATGGGACATTTTTTAAATCTTTGGAGATAAATCCTTTCAGTAGGAATCATTGAATAAATAAATTAATAAACTTATTATAGGCCTACTAAGAGTCAGACACAGTGGACGTAAGTAGGGAGGATATGAAGCCTTCAAGTAGCTTATATTATAATAGGGAATAGAGACAGACATTACAATGAGATCATCTACCCAGAGCTGGAAGAGAGTCACAAGGTCATCCAGTCCTGTCTCCTCATTTTACAGGCAAGAAAAATGAGACCCAAGGTCAAACAGAGAATAGAACAGGTAGAATTTGAACCCCGAACCTCAGGTTCCAGAATTGGCTTTCTCTCTGTTGTACTACAGAAAAGAATCAGAAGGATGGTATCTGTGAAGTTAAGAGTGAGAGACTATTTGGTAGTAGTGGGTGGTCAACAAGGCCTCAGATTGCACAGTGATCAAGGAGGATAAGGATTAAAAAATCCCCAAACTACTGCATTTCTTGGTTGGGTCTTTGGTGATCTATGAGAGAGCAGTTTCAGGACAATGGTGAATGAAAGGGGTTGAGGAGAAAGTGGATAGTGAGGAAAAGGAGGCATCGGGTGTAAAAATGGGATCAAAGGAAGGATTTTTTTTTTCAAGGATTGGAGAAACTTCAGCGTGTTTGTAGGCACAGAGGAAGGAGCCAGTGGAGAGATTGGATATGTCTGAAGGATGGATGGCCCAATGTCTTGAAAGAGGAGGGAGCCAGGGAGGGAGATAGCAGTTACAAGACAGAGAGATCCATCTTGATGAGAAATCTCTTATTTTGTGACTGGAAAGAAGGAGAAAGGCTGCTGAGAAGGTTTGAGGGATGGAAGAACGAGGCAGACGGATGACTTCAGGATGAGGCGGGACAATTGGAAGGGCTTGGTGGTGGAGGGTTTGAGGAACGAGATGGGTGGATATAAATGCACCCGGAGGTACACAGGTAGGGACGTGGATTCACATGTACTCAGTAAGGACATCATTAGAAAGCTGGATTCCTACCCACAGGGACATGCACTTGTAGGGACGCTAATGATAAAAATAATAATAATGACCACAATGATAATGACAGCTTGTAACTAACATTTAGATGCTACCTACTATGTGCCAGGTGCTGTGCTAATTATTTTACAGATACCATCTTACTTGATCCTTATAATAAACATGGAAGGTAGGTGCTATTGTTATTTCCTAATAGTTTTACAGAAGAGGAAACTGAGACAAAGGTTAGATTACCGGTATCAGAGGCTGTATTTGAACTCGGGTTTAGCACACTATCCATTGCGCCATTGCCAGAACATACCCACCATGGACACCTCTGGCCCCTGGATGGCCCGCCCTGGAAGGACTGAGGACCATAAAGGACCACACTTATCCTGGTCACCTTGCTGGGGCTGAGACCCCCTGCCTTGGGGAGAGGAGCTGGGGACACATACCTCCAGGACAGATTTCTCTTGTTCCATTTGGTGAGGGCGGGGGTGGTCCGCTTCCTTCGGGCCCCAGGTACAGCCAGGTCTGGTAGAGAACAGCGTGGTGTCTTCATCAACTTGAGGGTTGCCTCATCTATGTGGAAGGCAATGGGGAGGGGAGGCAGAGGTCAGGAGCCCAGGCCGTCCCCCAGATGGCTCTTTTTACCCAAGGTGGGCTCGAGGGTCCTTTCCCCAGCCTCTTATCTCTTGCCTCCTTCCTCTATCCTGAGCATCCTCCCTCTGTCCTAGAAGAGATCCCAATATTCCATCCTTTATGCTTGCACATCTGGGGATGATGTCTCTATCTGGTACATATGTGTCCAAAGCAGGCCTGAGGACGGGGCCGGATCCTGCCCTCCGTGCCTCTGGTGAGCTTCTGGTGAGCTTCACCAGCCTGTCCAGTCAAAATGGCCCTAGGAGAAGAACTGGTCCTACAGGCCGCGGCCTTCCTCATCCACTTCCCTCATTTTTTTTTTCCTGAAGCAATTGGGGTTAAGTGACTTGTCCAGGATCACACAGGTAGGAAATGACCAGATTTGTACTCAGGTCCTTCTGGCTTCAGGGCTGGTGCGCTATCCACTGCACCACCTAGCTGCCCCAACTTCCTTCATTTTATCAGGGAGGAAAATAAGAATAGCCTTGCTCAGGGACACACAAGTCAGAAATGGAAGAGCTGGAATTTGAACTCTGGCCTTTTTAATAAAAAGAAAACTAATATTTCTAAAATGCTTTAAAGTTTGCAAATCAGTAAATCCCCATCACTTTGAGAGGAAGATTCTCTTGGCATTTTAAGGAAGGAGAAATCAGGGCCCAAGAGATTAAGTGACTTGCCCTTTGGTACCCAGAAAGTCCCTGTTAGAGCTAGGATTTGAACCCAGTGACTCTGGGTCCAATCCTTCTCTCCACTATGCAAAGTTGCCTCACCTGGACTCAATGCCCTTTCCACTCCCACCCCCAGGAGCAGCTCCCGGAAAGCAGGGCCCCCAGCCCTGAAGGCTGGCTGTCCCTTGTCCACATCTCAGGCCCCCCTCTAGTCCCCTGCCCCTCTGCTTTCTCAAATCACCCCAGACTTGGGAGGAAGATTAAAGCCAGGCCGGGTTGGGAGTTCATGCTGAGCACTTGCGGCAATCATTTCCTAAAGGTCTGTGGTGAGAAAATATTAACAAAACCCAGCGGAATGCAACTTTTAAAGCAAATTAATTAAAAGATACAATTTACAAGAAGCAGGGTAATGAACTTTTCCCTCTCATCTTTGCAGAAGCCCAACGGCAAAACAGGAGGCACTGAACTGTGGCTGGGGCGCTCCTCCTGGAGCTCAGGATAAGTTTGGAGGAAAAGAAAAAGATTAATTAGGAGTCTGTTGGGCTCCCAGATCTGGGGACAGAGTGGGGTCAGACATCAAAATCTGGGGTGGACGCACACTGAACCTAGATTTCCAGCTGGAAGGGACCTTAACAACTCTTATTTACACAGGGAAACTGAGGCTCATCAAGGTTATACCATTATGAGAGTGAATAGTTAGCACTGATGTGTCACTTTTAGGTTTGCAAGGCATTTTACTAATTTTTTTTTTTAATCTTGGAAACAATCTTGGGAGGATGGTGCTATTATTACCCTCATTTTATGGTTGAGAAAACGGAGGCGGGCAAAGGTAAATATTTGCCCAACGTGTACAACTAACTAGGAAGTGTTCTGAAT
Organism: Sminthopsis crassicaudata; assembly: GCF_048593235.1. NCBI lineage: Eukaryota > Metazoa > Chordata > Mammalia > Dasyuromorphia > Dasyuridae > Sminthopsis > Sminthopsis crassicaudata. The sequence goes on along the minus strand of NC_133617.1, from coordinate 43,688,302 downwards.
CTGGATTTGAACTCAGTACAGCCCAACTGTGAGCCCAGAGCTATATTCCGTCTACCACCTGGCTATATTATGGATATATAACTAGAAGGGATCTGAGGTCACTGAGTCCAACCGTCCTTATTTACAGAGAACAAAATTGAGCCTCAAGGCGCTGCTAGGGCTCCTGGAGTCCAGAGGATCTGAGTTCAAATCCAGTCTCAGACTGTGTGACCCTGGGCAAGTCACTTAACCCTTATTGTTTTCTCTTTCCCTTCCCCCCAAAACCATCAAGGTTCTTGCAGGTCAGAAGAGCATGAATTTAAAGTTGAAGAGAACCTCAGAGGTTATTCCTTCTCATTTTACATAAGTTTAAAGTTAAAATCAGGGTGATGAGTGACTTCCCTGATGATCATGTAGGTAATAAGGGGCCCTACAATTCCCAGAGGATGCTCAAAATCAGGGCAGAATCATAAAACCATGGATTATTCATTATTATTGAGATTATTCATACCGTTTCTTCCTTTTTCTTTTATAGAGGAGAACATCTAGGAGAAATGACCTGAACAAGATAATACTGGACTAAAGGGGAGATGGTCTGGGGTGGAGAGGGGAGTGGAACTCTCAGTGGAAAGCAACACAGGAGTTAGAGAGAGCCTTGGACTGGGAGCCTAGAACTCTGAATCTAGTACTGTAGGCTGCTCATCTGTGGCAGTGGGTCAGTCATATATCTTCTTGAAACCTCACTTAACTTCATCTGTAATGGGTATAATAATGCTCAGCATGACCTCTTCCAGGGATGTTGTAAGGAAAAAGGCCTTAAGGTAAACTATAATTTTTATTTATATGACTGGCTCCATTATTATTCAAGGACCTGCCTTTTCTCCTAGAGGAAAGCAGACTCAGCATTTACCCAAAGAAATTATTTTCTCCAGGTTCTGCTACATGGGTAGGAAGTATCTCAATTACAGGCCTGCCTTCCTGCCCTCCAGCAAAAACAAAGCTTGCTATTGGTGCAGTAAGTAGGTCAAGAAACACTGGGGTTGGTGGGCGATCCTTGAGAAGCACCCGAAATCCTGTCTGATTTTGTGCCAGGAGAGGCCTGAGTTTGAATCCTGACTTTGGCACTTACTTATGAGCTCTGTGACATTGGGCTAGTGACTGTACTTCCCAGAACCACTGTTCATTATTTTATTTAAGTCGATTTTTTTTTTTTTTCTATTGCATCTGATTCTTTGTTCCATTTGGGAATTTCTTGGCAAAGATACTGGAATGATTTGTCATTTCCTTCTCCAGCTCATTTTAGAGATGAGAAAACCAAGGTAAATAGGGTCACATAGCAAGTAAGTGTCTGAGGCCAGATTTGAACTCAGGAAGATGAGCCTTCCTGACTCCAGCTATCCGCTATAGTGGCCGCTCATCCATAAAATGGTGATAAGAAGAAAGAAAGGAAGGAAGGAAGGAAGGAAGGAAGGAAGGAAGGAAGGAAGGAAGGAAGGAAGGAAGGAAGGAAGGAAGGAAGGAAGGAAGGAAGAAAGAAAGAAAAGAAAAAGAAAATGGTGATAAAAATGCCAGTGATACCCATCTCTGGTGGCTGAGGGGAGGCTTGATGAGGTGATAATGTATGGAGGGCATTTTTCACCTTTCATGCATGCTATTTTTATTCTGTCAGTGGATGCACTCACAGCCCTGCCAGGAGGGAGGGCAGCAGAAGCCCCTAGCCTTGTTCTGAAGAGGTCTGAAGCATAGTGAGCAAAGCTATGAGGAAGACGGGCTCCATCTGAAGGACGACACCTTATTTCAAGCTAATAAAGTTGTCAGATTCCTGGTGAGTGGAGAGCCTTGGAGAAAATCAATGAGTCCCTGAGGACATTCAGTGGAAAAGAACATCCCTATCTATAAACACAGACTTCACCTCGAAGTATATCTCAATATCTGTCGATATTTCTTTACATAAATTGAGATGAATGACTCTTTGATAGATTCATAGGACTGATTTATAGAGCCTTTGAGCAGGGACTTTAAAGGTCATTTAGTCCAACCTTCTCATTTTACAGATGGGGAAACTGAGGCCCATTTTCAAGTTCACAAAGAATTGAGTGGTTTGTGTTTCTCCCTCCATCCTTCCTTCCTTTTTCCATCCCTCCCTTCCTTCCTTTCATAATTCCTTCCTTCCTTCCCTGCCCTCTTTCATTTCTTCCTTCCTTCTTTTCATCTTTTTCTCATTCCTTCTTTCTTCCTTCTCCTTCCTTCCCTTTCTCCCTGAACCACAACTGCCTTCTGATGTGGCAAAGTGGTGTGGAAGTACCTTTCAAAGTTCCTTATACCCTGGGTTCCTGGCTGTTCTACAAACAAAAGGCTCCATCTCTTGATTCTGGACCTTGATAACTCTCCCTCCTCCACTTTGTCTACTGAACTCACTGGATTCCTTCAAGTCCCAACTAAAATCCAGCTCCTACAGGAAATCTCTAACCCCTCTGAATTCCAGTCCCTTCCCTCTGTTAACTATTTCCTACTTATCTTGTACAAAACTTGCCTGCATATATTTGTTTACATGTTGTCTCTCCCCTTAGATTGTCAGCTTCTTGAGGGCGGGGACTAACTTTTGGCTCCTGTCATCCCCAGTGCTTAGCTTAGCACACAAGAGGCACTTAAGAAATATTTATTAATTGATTGGGATGAAATTGAAAATATTAAGAAATAATATTTTCCCTTAAAACTGGTTTCCATCCAATACTTAACGTGCAACAAGAAAATGGTATTTACACATATATATTGTATCTAGGTTATATTGTAACACATGTAAAATGTATGGGATTGCCTGTCATCTAGGGGAGGGAATGGAGGGGATAATTTGGAAAAATGAATACAAGGGATAATGTTATAAAAAATTACTCATGCATATGTACTGTCAAAAAATTTATAATTATAAAATTAATTTAAAAAATAAAGCTAGTTTACAGACTCCTGGGAAATGCCTCTTGGAAAGGTAATAATCAAGACATGAGGGGGAATGGATTAAGGGGAATAATCAAATTTAATCCTAGTCTGGTTCACATCCTGGCCTCCCCATCCACCCAAAGTGCTCAGGGGAACTCTTCTCCACTGAGGAAAGGTGAAGATACTGGTGGAGGGAAAGAGATTTCTTTGTTTCACTCCAGGGCAAGAACAGGTCCCGGACTTGGTTGCTTAATTCTGGAATGTTAACCCAAATTTATCTTTTCCTTGATCAAGATCCTCAGAGATGTTACCTGGAATCTTGATTCAGAGAAAACAATGTCAGAGGACATGAGGTATTATGTCATTCTGGACATGTGTTCTTACAAGCTCAAAATGCCTTGGCTGTAGAGCAATGATACATTCAATGAATGGGCAGCTGTATGGCTCAGTGGACAGAGTACTGAGCCTGGAATAAAAAAAAAATCTGAGTTTAAATCCAGTTTCAGAAACTTATTAGCTGTGTGACTCTGGTGGAAACACTTAAGTCTGCTTACCTTAGATTCCTCATCTGTAAAATGAGCTGGAGAAAAAATGGCAAACCACTCCAGTATCTTTGCCAAGAAAACCCCAAATGGGGTCATGAAGAGTTTTAAGACAGAACAAGAAAAAAACAAAACACTGAACAATAACACTAAGCAAAATCCATAAGGAGTGTGAACTAAGAGAGTTCACATTTGTCTATATTACACTATTTTTGTTTGATGTATTTTGCCTCAATTTTATTTGTCTCTAAATACTATCATGAGTCTGTTTGGTTCAACTGCAGTGATGTCAATGCAGTGACTTTAGTAATCTTATTGTTCATTTATTTTAGTCACGACCTCATTTGGAGTTTTCTTGGAAAAGGTATTGGAGTGATTTGTCATTTCCTTTTCAGTTCATTTTACAGATGGAGAAACTGAGATAAATTAGGGTTAGGTGACTTACCTAAGGTCACGCAGCTAATTAGTGTCTAAGATCAGTTTTAAACTCAGGAAGATGAGTTTTCCTGACGGTATTCCATCCACTTCGACACTGAGCAGTCTTCATTTTTTCAGGTAGCAACGGTCATTTATCATCCACTAACTGGGAAACTTCCTGAAGATAGCTTTTTCAGAAATACCAGTATCGTAGATCAGGGGTGGTCTATGTATTATTATGGAGCAACTCTGGGGTTGAATTGTCTTGGACTACAAATTGCATTGTTACAGAACTAGAAAAAAATCTTATTTGTATTAAAATGATAATGGTCTTACACTGAAAAACTATACTTTAAGAATGTGAAGTTGGGATCCTTTGTGATGCATATGTATATATATGTGTATATATATATATATATATATATATATCTTTTTTTAAAGCTTTTTATTTTCAAAACACATCCATAAATAGTTTTCAATATTCACCCCTGCAAAATCTTGTGTTACAAATTTTCCCTCTCCTTCCCCCACCCCCTCTCCTAGATGGCAAGTAATGCAATATATATAAATCTTTGAAATATTGAAAGGAACACAGTACTTTACAGTCTTTATCATGTCAAGTTTTTATAAATATTAAATATATTCCTGTTTATTTTTCTATGTTCTGTAGCTGTAAGAAGTGTTTCAAAAGTATGTGAATGTATACAATAATAGTAAATGGTGTGATGCTGCATTATGCAAAAAAAGTGTGATATGTTCAATTTTGTTTATCTCAGAAAAAATATTTAGAGCCCCTCAGGTAGCTTTGCCAATGGGGCACAAGCCTGGCAGGCCCTGGAAAACTGGAAAGCTTCCAGCATGGCCTGAGAAGTAACTTGGCTAGGGGCAAAGGGCTCCACACCAAAGGCTACCCGCCAAGTACTATTTTGTATGAATGTGTATGGGTGTGAGAGAGGGAGAGAGAGAGAGAAAGAGGAGAGAGAGAGGAGAGAGAGGGAGACAGAGAGAGAGAAAGAGAGAGAGAGAGAGAGAGAGAGAGAGAGAGAGACAGAGAGAGAGAGAGAGAGACAGAGAGAGAGAGAGAGAGAGAGAGAGAGAGAGAGAGAGACAGAGAGAGAGAGACAGAGAGAGAGAGAGAGAGAGAGAGAGAGAGAGAGAGAGAGAGAGAGAGAGAGGGAGACAGAGAGAGAGAGACAGAGAGAGAGAGAGAGAGAGAGAGAGAGAGAGAGAGAGAGAGAGACAGAGAGAGAGAGAAACAGAGACAGAGAGACAGAAAGAGACATAGAGATAAAGAAACACAGAGAGACAGAGAGAGAGAAAAAGAGACATAGAGATAGATAGAGATAGAAAGAGAGAGAGAGAGAGGAGAGAGAGAGAGAGAGAGAGAGAGAGAGAGAAAGGAGAGACAGAGAGACAGAGAGACAGAGAGAGAGAGACAGAGAGATAGAGAGAAAAAGAGACATAGAGATAGAGAGAGAGAGAGACAGAGAGAGAGAGAGAAGAAGAGACATAGAGAGAGAGAGAGAGAGAGAGAGAGAGAGAGAGAGAGAGAGAGAGAGAGAGAGAGAGAGAGAGAGAGAGAAAGGAGAGACAGAGAGACAGAGAGACAGAGAGAGAGAGACAGAGAGATAGAGAGAAAAAGAGACATAGAGATAGAGAGAGAGAGAGACAGAGAGAGAGAGAGAAGAAGAGACATAGAGATAGAGATAGAGAGAGAGAGAGAGAGAGAGAGAGAGAGAGAGAGAGAGAGAGAGAGAGAGAGAGAGAGGAAAAAGGAGGTATAGAGGGGAAGGGGGAGGGAGAGAGGTTGTTTATAAAAAAACTAAGGCCTGGAGAGGTTGGGAGTTTTGCCACTAAACAAAGTGCTTGAATTGCTGAAGACCTTCTTGGAATCCTGGATCTGAAAATGGAAAGGACTTCAGTCTATCTAGATTAATTGTTTTATTTACAGATAAAGAAACTGAAGTCTAGAAAGTGAAATATCTTGTCTGATGTCACCCAGGCAGTAAGTGACAGTCAGGATTTGAATGCAGGTCTTCTGTCTCCAGAATCTTTAGATTATACGGGTCTGCCTCGGGTGCTTTTGTGGTGTTGAAGAAATGGAGGTGGGATGTGATGTTATAGGTGCTGTTCTTCACACCCAAGATGTGTCTGGAGCTGGAATCTCCATCTCTGCAGGGTGGATGGGGATGTAGAAGGGGCACTGTGGCAGGGCCGGGAGCCTGGAGGGGGTGGAGTTAAGAGTCCAGGGCCTTGCCTCATTTGAGGTGCACCTGAGGAAAAAGGGGGCCCTTTCTTGCTTTCTTGGCTGGGTGCCCAGCCTGCCTCAGTCAAAGGTCCGGGCTGGGGGGGGGGCTTGGTAATAACGAGCATCTCAAGAACAGTCCGATTCCTTTGTCTCATAAATAATGATAATTAACAGTGTTCAGGGAGGGCAGCATGTGGGAGGAAGGACTTGAAGTGAGTCTTTAATGAGAAGTAACTGTCCCCTTTCTAGCATCCTCTTCCTCCAGAGGAGGCTGGGCCCTCTTGCCAATGGCCCTACCCTGGAGTTTTCCTCTCACACTTATGTGTAAATCAGTCAGTCAGTCAGCCCACAAGCACTTATGAATCGCTCACTATCTTTGAAATACTGTGCTGAATCAATGTACATTTATTAAGTGCCTACTCTGTGCCAGGCAAAGTGCTAAATGCTTTACTGCTATTTCACTTGATCAGCATAACTATACTGGGAGATAAGCACTATTATTATACCCTTTTCACAGAAGAGAAAACTGAGGGAGACAGAGATCAAATGACTTGTCCAGGATCATACAGCTAGAAATTGTCTGAGGCTGGGTTAAACACAGTTCTTCCTGACTCCATGTCTAGAGCTCTATTCACTCTGCACATGGGTCTAAGTGCTGAAAACCCAGAGAAAGACAAAATACAGTCCCTGTCTCCATGAAGCTCACACTCTAAGAGCTAAGGCAAGGTCAGCTTTCTGGGCCTTGGATTGGGTACACTGTGACTAAGGGGCACAATCTAACAGATTAGGAAAGCAGCCCTAGGACAGTGGAAAGAATACTTTCCCTCAAATCATCAGAAGCAGGTTCAAATCTCATTTCTAAAGCTTACTCCTTGTGTGTAGAGTCGGGGAAACTCTTTTTTCGGTTTTCTACTATATAAAATGGGCTGGATGGTCTCTGAGTCCCTTCCGACTCTTTCTCCCATATTCTGGAAAATCCCACAACAGTTCTAGCCTTTGAGCCCCCTGTGCAGGTAGTTATTGGGCTCCTGTGCTCTGGCACTGGACGCTAGGATGTGTCTGGGAAGGACACGTGTGAGACGTCAATCCGAGGCCGGCCTCCCTTTCCCATCTCCCGGCTTCCTCTCCCCAGCCCCTGGCCCTGGCCCCAGCCCCGGTGGTACTGACCAAGGACACCGGTGGCCTCCAGGCCTCCAAATCGCTGCATAGCTGCAATGGCCTTAGCCAACTCCTCCTGGGTCTGCAGCTGCCCCGTCACGGGATCTGGCGGGGGCAGATAACCGAAGCGACTCAGCCACTCCTGTAGAAGGGGAGAAAGGGCAGGTAAGGCTGGGGCCAGGGTCTGGAGGCTGCTGCCTGGCTGAACATGGCTGGGCGGTCACTGCTGCTGCTCTGGTGACCTTCATGCATTACTATGCTGACAGCTAATTTCCCAGCCAGCTGCAAAGTGCCCTGGATAATGGGAACAGAGAGGAGGAAATGTTGGATTATGTACTGGAGACCTGCTCATTTATCTTCCCCAGGGCTGGCTCCCAGCTGCAGCCCGTTCCATTAAGGGGGGGGGAGATGACTGGAGCCCCCACAGGAGGGGACTCCGCATACAACCCCCCACATCCCACCCACAGGAAGCTAAGACCCAGTGCTGGTCGTGAAGCAAAAGCCCAGCCGTTCTTCTCTCTGATTCCGGCCTGGCCCCCAGCATCCTCCAGCTCTCCTGACTGTGGGTTCTGGTCCCAAACACAATTATCTCCCTCCCCATTCTCTTCACCAGAGGTGTCAAATCCCAGTAGAAATAGGAGCCATTAAACTATACATATGGAGTTCTGGTTGCCGCATGTTGTAATCAAAGTTGTCCGTTTTGCCTTTCATAATACGTTCTCCAGTTCTTCTTTGGTCATAAATTGGTAGATTATCCCTTGCTCTCCTCATTTGCTTATGGTATCACTCTTTATGCCCAAATCATCTACCCATTTTGACCTTATTTTAGCATGGGGGGTGAGATGTAAGTCTACGCTGAATTTCTGACATGATTTTCCAGCTTTCCCAGCAATTTTTGTCAAATAGTGAGCTCTTATCCCAGAAGCTGGAGTTTGGGGGTTTATCAAATACTAGATTACTATTGGTCGCTGCATATTGAGTTAGAAAATCACATATGAACTTTATCCATCTTCTGCTGGATTCATTTACTTTGGTAAATATTTCCCATAATCTAGTTAGGAAGCGGTGCTGGTTTTGTGGTTTGACATCTCTGCTCCAGACTATCCTCCATCCCAGCCGTACAACAATAATGATAGTTTACATTTATTTAGAATCCAAAGGCTTACAAAACACTACACATGTGATTTCATTTTATTCTTAAAACAATCCTGGAAGGTAAATGCTTTCAGTATCCACACTTTACAAATGAGGAAATTAAGGCTCGGAAAAAGTGATGTTACTTGCATAGCTAGGAAGTGCTTTTCCTCTGATATTCCTAAATCTATCATGTTTCATCATGCTCAGCTAGTCAGCTAAATGGCACACCAGATAAAGTTCTGGATGTGGAGTCAGGAAGACCTCAGGTCGTGAAGGGCTTGATTTTCCTTTTAATTTTGGCGAGGCAATCGGGATTAGTTCTAGTAAATATTAAGTATCGAAGATCTAATTCGAACTCAGGTCCTCCTGACTCCAACACTGATGCTCTATCCACTGTGCCATCTAACTGCCCCCATGAAGAGCTTAAAAGCCAGAGAATTTTATATTAGATTCTGGATGTAATAAGGAATCATTAGAATTTATTGGATAGAAATATGTGTGTGTGTCTGTGAGAGATAGAGACAGAGACAGAGAGAGAAAGAAGGATGGAAGAAGGGAGAGAGACAGAGAGAGAGAGACAGAGACAGAGAGAGAGACAGAGACAGAGAGAAAGAAGAGAGAGAAGGATGGAAGAAGGGAGAGAGAGAGGGGGAGAGAGGGGAGAGATGAGAGAGAGAGACAGAGAGAGAGAGAGAAGAGAGAGGATGGAAGAAGGGAGAGAGGAGAGAGAGAGAGATGGAGAGAGATAAGATAGAGAGACAGAGAAACAGAGAGAGAGACAGAGAGAGAGACAGAAAGAGAGAGAGACACAGAGAGAGAGACACAGAGAGACAGAGAGAGAGACACAGAGACAGAGAGAGAGAAAGAAGAGAGAGAGAGAGAGAGAGACAGAGAGAGAGAGACAGAGAGAGACAGAGAGAGAGAGACAGAGACACAGAGAGAGACAGAGAGAGAGAGACAGAGAGAGACAGAGAGAGACACAGAGAGAGAGACAGAGAGAGAGAAAGAGAGAGAGAGAGAGAGACAGAGAGAGAGAAAGAGAGAGAGAGAGACAGGGAGAGACAGAGACACACAGAGAGAAAGGTATATTTGAAGGATGTTTTAAAGGGAGAATTGGAATTGACCCATCTTGGTGGCAGACTGGATATGAGGATATGGGGTAAGAGAGAGAGTCACGTTGTAAGCTTGGGTAATTAGGAGAATGGTGGGGCTCTCTGCATTAACAGGGAAGTTAGGAAGAAGGAACAGTTTAAGAAGAAACATAATTAGTCTAGTTTTGTATGTGTTGCTTTTAAGACATCTATGGGTCATCCAGTTTGAGATGACCAATGGGAAGGAAGGAAACAAACATTTATTAAGTGACTACTGTATACTGGTGATTACATTATACCAATTGCTTCATTAAGCAAGTATTGTGCTAAGCAATAAGGATACAAACAAAAGCAAAAAACATGACAGTCCCTGGCTTTAATGGCCTTACATTCTAATGGGAGAATATCATGGGAGCAGGGGAGAAAAATAACTGGAAGCCGGGAATAGGGCCAAGTAGTTGGAAATGAAAAGCTTGGAAATTCAGAGAAAGATTAGAGATGAAAGAATAATCTGCAAAATCCAGAGAAAGAACTATGGACACTGAATTTAGATCAAAACATAATATGTTCACCTTTTTTTGTTGTTTGTTCTCTTATTTTTTTTCTTTCTCATGTTTTTTCTTCTTTTATCTATTTTTTCTTGCACAGCATGACAAATATGGAAATATGTTTAGAAGAATTGCACATGTTTAACTTATATGGGATTGCTTGCTGTGAGGGGCAGGGAAGGGGGTGAGAGAGGAAGGAAAATTTGGAACATAAGATTTTGCAAAGATGAATATTGAAAACTGCATTTACTTGGAAAAACAAAATGCCATATTTAAAAAAAAGAACAAAAAAGAATTATCTGCATAGAGATGATCATTGAATCACGCTGACAAAATCATCAAGAAAACCAGTCTATTAAATCAACTGTTGCTGAGTGAAATGAGCAGAACCAGAAGATCACTGTACACTTCAACAACAATACTGTATGAAGATGTATTCTGATGGAAGTGGAAATCTTCAACATAAAGAAGATCCAACTCACTTCCAGTGGATCAATGATGGACAGAGACAACTACACCCAGAGAAGAAACACTGGGAAGTGAATGTAAATAGTTAGCACTAATATCTGTCTGCCCAGGTTACTTATACCTTCGGAAGCTAATAATTAATGTGCAACAAGAAAATGGTATTTACACACATATATTGTATCTAGGTTATATTGTAACATGTAAAATGTATGGGATTACCCGTCATCAGGGGGAGGGAGTAGAGGGAGGGAGGGGAAAATTTGGAAAAATGAATAAAAAAAAAAAAAAAGAAAACCAGTCTAGAGCTGGGTTTCTTAAACTTTTTCTACTTGTGACTTATTTTTGCCAGCAAAATTTTTACTCGACCACAGGTATACAGGCATACAAAAGGTTTCCAGATCAAATATTTACTGATAATAAATTTTAAAGAAATTTATTTTAAAACAACTCTTTGGTATACATATAATTTTACTATTTATTAAAGACCAAAGCAAATTTGCATACTAATGAGATGGATATGCTTGTTTATTTTTACATAAAAAATAAATCTTGCCAGAATATTTGATACCTTTTATTGTTGTCATATTTTTCACAATCCCCGAATTCAATTACTCGACCCTATATGAGGTTGTGACCTCCAGTTTAATTTGCTTTGGTCTAGAGGGAAAGGGAAGATGGACCAGGACAGAACCCTACAGTCTGTGTAAGATATATGCAAAGTAGATACAAGGTAAAGTTAGAAGAGAAAGAAGGTAGCCTGGAGGCTAAGCCCTACCTATACTTCCAACAGAAATGATGATTCTAGACGGGGCCTGTGATTTCATCCGTAGAGAAAGCTCTGTCTGTACCCTCTCTCCTGGGGCGCCATGGATCATAAATGGACTGGCTTGATTTCAGCAAGACTATCTTTCTGAGAGTTCAAATCCAGCCTCAGACATTTACTAGTTTTGTGACTCTGGGAAAATCCCTTAACCTTGTTTGCCTCAGTTTCCTCATTTGTAAAATAAGCTGGAGAAGGAATGGCAGATCATTCCAGTATCTTTACGTAGAAAACTTCAAATGGAGTCACAAAGACTTAGATATGACTGAAAATGACACTATGATGCTGTCTTGGGTACTGAGTCAGTCAATGTATCACAGGAAGGATCTGAACCCAGAATTTCCTGCCTCTGAGGTCAGCTCTCTATGAATGACCCCAATTAGTTTTCCGAAGTCACCTTCATCATCAACATCACAGCTCTTATTTTACAGCAGGTACCGTACCTGTACTAAGCACACTGCACTAAGGCAAAAATAGAATCCCTGTCCTCAGGGAGCTTGAAGCTTAATAGCTTAATGGGGAAGATACTTCCATGATGTACCCACGAGATACAGAGTAAGCTGGAGATAATGAACAGAGGGAAGATGTTAGCATTTAGGAACAGAAAGGAAGGAGTTAAGTTTACCTTCTTTTGATATGAATAATGTGATTTTATAATAAATCACTATTTTAGTCTAACCCCTTTGTTTCAGATCACGTGCAAGGACAGCCACTAAGACAGAGAGAGTCTTCCTTGTCTCAGACCCCCGACAGACCAAGAGATCAGGAAGTCTCTGTTTTTCCCCCTCGCTCCTGAAATACAACAAACTGCTCCCAAAATGAGTGGCTGACTGGTAATGAAGCTAATATGACCTGGTGTTTCCTTCCTACAAAAAGCACATGTGAAAAATGGTTCATGTTTGGAAGCCCTCAGCTCATAGAGACACTTTATCTTTGTGCCAACCGATGCTTCTCCCTGCCTTGGCTAGTAATCATGGATGTAATAAAATCCTTTTTACTGTTCTTCGTTCTTTCAGTAGTCACTTTGTGACCCAATTTAGGGTCTTTTTAGCAAAGGTACTGGAATGGTTCGTTATTTCCTTCTTCAGCTCATTTTACAGATAAGGAAACTGAGGCAAACTTGATAAGTGACTTACTTAAGGTCACACAGCTATTAAGTATCTGAGGGCAAATTTGAAGCCTGATCTTTCTGTCTTCAGGTGAAGCACTCGATCCCCTGCACTATCTAGCTGTCCATTATATATATATATACCTGACATACTCTAAATTGTAATGTGGTAGGTTTTCTTTCTGTAACAAGCACCATATGAATGTTAGTCATTATTATTCATTTCCACCCCACTCAACTTTTCACCTGGCCAAACACCCTAATTCCCTCAAGAAGGCCTGTTTTAAGTTGATTATTCTCCGAAAACTACGTCCTAGAGAGATTGAGCGATTGATACGGTTAGCTAGAAAGTGTCAGAGCCACAACTGGAACCTGGGCTTTTGACCCACCGATTTTAACCACACCTTCTTTTTTTATGTCAACCCAGTTCCCTTTGAATCAGAACTGAATTCCAGGGCATCTGGGCTTATAGGTCAGGTGCTAACTGTGTGTTTCTGGCTCTGATGCCTTTTCTACCCTCTGTCCAGATGTAGGCTGGGCTGGAGGCGGGGGACTGACACCGGAAGGCTGGAATGGGAGGTGGGGTTGGGAAAAAATGTTGAAAATCTGAGGCCTATGGAAGGGAGGGAGAAAGGGAGGGAGCTGGAGAGACGCCGAGGGGAAAATCGATCCGATCTGGGCCATTACTTTGATTGAACTAGAGAAGGCTGGCTTTAAATCATATAACTAGAATCAGGCCATAGAATTTTTATCCCCCACAACCCCCCTTCTCCCAAGGGAGGGGGGCTCCTTAGGCTTGGGGACAAAGGCCCTTTGAGTCTCCCTGAGCCTGCAGAGCTCTGTTTCAGAGATGGCAAAGACCCAAGGGGCCTACTCTGGGCTACACTGGCCGGTGGTTGGACTGGCTAGAAGCTGAAGCATGGATCCCTCCAAGTTCCTTCCACACACGGAAGACTAGCATCCTATTTCTCTCTTCACAGGACCCCCATGCAGAGAAATCTTCAAAGCTAACCCAAGGGTCCCTAATTGGGAAAGAACAGAATTTCCCTTTCCCTCACCCTCCAAATCCCATCTCCCTCAGCTGGCCAAAAGTCCAGGAACTCTTTCACATGAAGAAAACCAGGAGACTGGTCCTTTGGACCCGCTCACTGAGATCCAAGTTGTAACAGGTAGGAAAATGGCCTTCGGAGGAGTAGGGAGTAAAGGGATCTTAGAAGCCATCTAGGGCAGACCTTCCATTTTATCCAATGTGGACATTGAGGCTCAAGATAGAAGCCCAAGGATTCACAGACTGAGCCCTGATTTCTGGGACTTCTGACTCCAAATTCAGTTCTCCTTCCAGTGCATCAGGTGGATATGAAGGAGATGGAGTCCTTCCCTTCCCTTCCACAGGTAAGGGTCACAAGAGTTCTGATAGCTCAGATCAGAGACTCAGGATCAAGGAATGGATGCTACAAAGAATCCAAGTTAGACTCATTGTCAGCAAACCTTTTTAATAACGAGGGGTGTCCAAAGGTGGAATGGGTTGCCTCAGGATTTGGGGTCTCGGAGTCTTCTAGCTGCAGCTCCTTGGGGATGCCCCAGGTTTTTTTTTTTTTTTTCTAACCTGGGTTGATTGTTTGAGCCAGAAGGAGGTGAATGTGAGTGTGAGTGCATGTGTATGTGTGTGAGGGGGGAGGGGAGGAGGAGACCCCAGGTTGAGGAGAAAAAGGCAGAGAGATGTGCCCAAAACACACTTTCCTTGCCCATCCATGGATTTTTCCAAAAGCAGAGCTAAGAGTGTAAAAAATTTAGCTCTCCATCTACCAGTGATAAAGGCTTGGCCAAACAAGACATAAATTATTGTGCATTGTAATGAAAAATTAATGGTGCCCTTGGCTGCCTCTGTGTTTCCCCAGAAAGGCTGGAAGAACAGCCTAGGGGTGTCTGGGAATAAGGAAGGAGAGGGCAGAGGGATGGGAGGGGTCTTTTCTGCTCTTTCTCTAAGTCAGCCTCATTGGGGATGAGTGTGTGTGTTTGAGAAACCATAAAGAAGCAAAACTTGAACTCAAGACTTTAATCTATTTTTTTTTTCCACCGTTGTCCTTTACTCTCCTTTTTCCTTTGAAGGGCATACACCCCAAAGCCAGGGCTGCTGCAATGATGTAATATTATGCTAGAACAGCACTTGCAGTCTCCCATCTCCACACCTTTGCACCTGCTGTCCCTCCCACCTGGGATGCTACACCCCCTTCTAATTTTCCTGGTTCAGCTCCAATCTCACCTATTTTAGTAGGTCTTTCCCAGTTTTTTCCAGTTGCTAAAGCTTTCCCCTGTCAGAGGGTCTTCTGTCTACTCTGTACACATCTTATGCCTACAGGGTTATCTGTTATCTTCTCTATTAGAAGTTCCTTGAGGACAGACTTTCATTTTGCCCTTGTTTATACCTTCAGTGTTTAGCCCTGGACCTGTGCATAGTACTTAAATAAAGATAGGCTTATTGACTTAAGGGAGCTAAGTGGCTCAGTGGACAAAGTACTAGGCCTGGAGGGAAAGACCCGAGTCTCTTTTGTGGTTTCAGACATTCACTAGCTGTGTGACCCTGGGCAAGTCATGTAACCCCGGTTTATCTTAATCCATTGGAGAAGGAAACTGTAAAACATTCTGGTATCTTTGCTTAAAAATCAACCCTTTCAGGGGCAGCACACAGTGGATAGAGCACCCTAAAGTCAGGAGGACCTGAATTCAAATTTGACCTCACTTCCTAGCTGTGGGACCCTGAGCAAGTCACTTAACGCCAACTGCCCCAGCAAAAAACAAACCAAAAAACAGCAGTTAAAAACAGTGTTAAGTGTCTGAGGTCAGTTCTGAATTCAGGTCCTCCTGAGTTCAGGGCTGGTGCTTCATCCGCTGCACCATCTAGCTGCCCCTGGCTGTATTTGTTAATGATTATTAATTCTGGATTATCAGCCATTTATTACTGGTTGATGGTTATTGTTCCTCAATATTAGTCATTGTCTGTTGGATCACTGGCTACTCATCAGCACTTGCCAGTGGTAAGAACCTGACAATTATGATCTCATTTGATCCTCATTACAACTATGGGAGCCAGGTGCTATTATTATTCCCATTTTACACTTGAAGAAATTGAGTAAACAGGGGTTTGGGTTTCCCAAAGTCAGACAGTTTATACGTGTGTCTGAGGCTGGATCTGAACTCAAGCTTTCTTGACTCCAGCCCCTGAGCCACCATACTTCTGTTACGTATATTTAGAGAGTTTTAAAAGAAATATCCAGGACAGCTAGGTGGTGCAGTGGATAGAGCACCAGCCCTGAAGTCAGGAGGACCTGAGTTCAAATGTGATCGCAGACACTGAACACTTCCTAGCTGTGTGACCCTGGGCAAGTCACGTAACCCCAACTGCTTCAGAAAAAAAAAAAAAAGAAAAAAAAAAGAAATACTCACATTTAGCAAGGTGGGAACAAAACAACTCTACTTGTATCTTTTCTGAGCATTTTTCAAGAATTCTTTATTGATCTCTGTCTCTACCCACTAATTCATCCCATCTTCAGTAAAATCCTTCTCTTATAATAAATACACATAGTCCTTCAAAACAGATTAATGTGTTAACCATGACTAAGAATGCATGTCTCATCCTGGATTTCTAGTTCATTGCGTCTCTGTCAAGAGGTGATCCCACCCACTCATTCTTCAACTCCTTATAATCTGGCTTCTGACCAGACCATTCAACTGAAACTGTTCTCTCAAAGGTCAGTGGCAATCTGTTAGCTACTAAAGTCAGCAGCCTCTTCTTCAGGTCTCTTCTGGCTTGATCTCTTAGCTCAATCTTGCCTCTTGAACATTTTTTTTGTCGTGGTTTTATGACACTGTTTTCTCTGACTTTCCCATTTCTTCTTCCATTCCTTTATTGGATACTCATTGAAAGTGTATTCCAGGGGCAGCTAGGTGGGGCAGTGGATGGAGCACCAGCCTTGAAGTCAGGAGGACCCGAGTTCAAATCTGGTCTCAGACACTTAACACTTCCTGGCTGTGTGACCTGGGCAAGTCACTTAACCCCAGCCTCAGGGGAAAAAAAAAAGTATTCCAAACCTGTGTGGAAGCTTTTCTTTCTCTCAATGGGTGATCTCCTTGATCCCTATGGACTTCATTAATTATCACGTCTCCCTCACATCTAAACACCCACACTAAATTCTCTCTTGAGTCCCAGACTGACTTCTCCAACTGCTTGCTGCATAGCGCCACTTGGATGTACCATCAAAATCAGCACATCCAAAGCAAAAGACAGTATCTTTCCCCTAAAACTTGCCCCTTCTCCAAATCTGTTTTCACTAAGGGCAACAACATCCTTCCAGGTTAGTCATCTTGGAATTATCTTCAATCGTTCTCACTTCTTCACCTACCTCCAATTAATCGCCAAGTTTCACTGTCCTGATCATCTCATGTTTATCTCTAGTGCTTAGTGTAGTGTCTGACAGCACACTAAACGTATATTACTTGTTGATTAATTGATTGACTAGATCAGCGGTCCTCCAACTTTTAAAATTGGGGGCCGGTTCACTGTCCCTCCGACTGCTGGAGGCCGGACTATAGTAAAAACAAAAGCTCACCCTCGGTCTCTGCTCCTCAGCCCATTTGCCATAGCCCGGTGGGCGGCATAAACGTCCTCATCGGGCCGCATCTGGCCCTCGGGCCGTAGTTTGAGAACCCCTGGACTAGATCATGTACCCCTTCTTCTCTAAGGAATTTTGCAAGGAAGATCAGGGGAGCACTCATGCCTTTTTGAGATCCATAGTGTTCTTGAAACACGCCTCAGTCAGTCTCCAACTAACCTCAGTCTCCTCTAGACCAAAAATGAATCACTAATGAGTAGCCAGTGATCCGATAGACAATGACCAATATTGAGGAACAATAACCATCAACCAGTAAGCAATGACTGATAACCCATAACTAATAACCATTAACAAATACAACCAAAGGGACAGCTAGGTGGCAGAGTGGATAGAATGCTGGAATTCTCATTTTCATGAGTTCAAATGTGGCCTTACATATTTCTCAGCTGGAAGACCTTGGGCAGGTCACTTATAAGCCTGTTTGTCTTAATTTCTTCATCTGTCAAAAGAGTCAGAGAAGGAAATGGGAAAACGAGTATCTCTGCCAAGAAAACTCCAAGTGGGGACATAAAGAGTTAAACAACAACAACAAATATAGTCAATGACTGATCATAAATTATCAATAAACTACAAAGCTAATAAGTACTAGTAAGTTGGGATTTGAACTCAGTTCTCTTGTTTCCAGCATGCCATGCTAGTAATGAGATGCCATGGCTAATAGGCAACCATTAAATAATTACAACTTTAAGTCATTACTAAAACTCAGAAATTATTAGTTGGTCCAATAATTAACTCACAATTAGTATTGATGCTAATAATTATGATAATTATAATTAAGCTAGCATTTATGTTGCATTTTAAGATTCACAAAGCATTTTACAAATATTATTTCAACAAATTTGGGAGGTAGGTATTATTTTCTATATTAATTTCACATTTACATAATGCTTTAACATTTAATTTCCTTGAAAAAGGACCCTGTGAGGTAGAAAAGGATCTAGATCTCTGAATTGATTTAATAAAAATGTTATTAATGATAGGATATTCCTAAACGAGAAAAGATCCTCTACCAAAGCAGGTTGGGCCCCTATGAGTTATAGAGTTAATAGAGTTATAGAGAGTTGTCCAGTACACTGAGAAGGCAAGTGACTTGTCCAGGATGGACATAGCCAGCATGTGTCAGAGATGGAAATGAAAACCATGTCATCTGGGTTTTAATGCTCTATGCCATATTACCTCTCACTGAGTTAGCTATTTCACTTGGTACTAATCCCATTTCACAGAAGAGCCCAATTGAGTCTCTGAGAAATTAAATGACTTGCTCATAGTGACATAGCTCAGAAGCACGTGATTTGGGATTTGAACTCAGATCTCCTGATTATGTTCAGTCATATTTCCATCATGTCTTGTGGTAAGGTACCATGGCTAATAGGCAACCACTGATCAGTAATAGTGAATGACAACTTGCCAATGAGTGGCTAATAACTAAGAATCAATGACTCCTAATCAATAACAAATAATCAATAATCAATACTTTAAGTCATTACTAAAACCTAGAAATTAATAACCATTAGCCAATGCTTTTGTAGTGGCAAGGAACTGGAAAATTGAGTGGATGTCTCTCAGTTGACCGAATAAATCATGGCCTATGAATATAATGGAATATTATTCTTTTATAAGAAATGAGCAGACTGATTTCAGAAAAGCCTGGAAAGACTTACATGAACTGATGGTAAGTGAAGTGAACAGAACCCAGAGAACAAGGGTACACAGTAACAAGATTATGTGATGATCAACTCTGATGGACTTGGCTCTTTTCAACCATGAGGTAAATCAAGGTAATCCCAATAGACTTGTGATGGAGGGAAGCATCTGAATCCAGAGAGAGAAGATGGAGACTATGGAGACTAAATATGGGTCAAAGGATAGGTTTTTCACCTTTTTTTGGTTATTAATTTTTTTCCCTTTCTCATGTTTTTTCTCCTTTTGATCTGATGTATGTGTGTGTGTGTGTGTGTGTGTGTGTGTGTGTATGTCTGTGCAGCATGATGAATATGGAAATATGTTTAGAAGAAATAACCTATATTGGATTGCTTGTTGGCTTGGGGGGGAGGGAAAGGGGAAGAGAGGGAGAAATATTTGGAACACAGGTGAATGTTGAAAACTATCATCTTTGAATGTATCTGAAAAAATAAAATACTATTAAAATTAAAAAAAAAAACCTCTGGGTTTCAGAGTAAACACTCTTCATTTTGTCCTTAACCTTCACCCCATTTTTGGACCAAGAGAAACTCTCAGATCCTTATTGCCAAGGAGCACATTTCTCTGGTTTAGAAATACAGATTCTGGGAGAGTAGTCCCACATAGGGCCATTCCAACTTGCCTGAGGCTACTCATAGAGCCTTGACCTTGGTACTAAGCCCTAAGACAGGGAAAACATTCTTTGGGGCAAACACCACCCAGGCTGGCTTGAGTTTGAGCCAGGAGCAGGTCTCCTTTCCTTGTAACCCTTTGCTTAAATATTTTATTTAAGCCATAAATAATGCTCTTCCATTCCCCTTGTGAGAGGGTGGGGTTCCTCAGTTCTAAAAATAGCTTCCAGCTGTACAAAAGAAACTTCTCTGTTGACCATTGCATTCTAGGAGGTTCATGATATTCCTAGGGTCAGGGAAATAATTTTTTTCTTTTCTTTTCTTTCTTTCTTTCTTTTTTTTTTTTTTTTGCTTAGGTAATTGGGGTTAAGTGACTTGCCCAGAGACACACAGCTAGAAAGTGTTAAGTGTCTGAGGGCACATTTGAATTCAGTTCCTCCTGTCTTCAGGGCTGATGCTCTGTCCACTGTACCACCTAGCTGTTCTGAAATGATTCAGTTTAGCACCAACTGCTTGGGGCCGTATGGACAGACCAGTGGCAGATGGAGCTGGACTTGGAGTCCAGAACACCTGAGTTCAAATTTTGCCTCCAACACTTCCTAGCTGTGTGATATTGAGTAAGTCACATTACAGTTCTTAGCCTCAGTTTCCTCATCTGTAAAAATGGGCATCATAACAGCACCTCTCTCCCAGAGTTATTGTGAGGAATAAGTGAAGCAAAACACTTTCCATATTCATCATGCTGCAAACATACACATACGCACAAATCGGATCAAAAGGGGGAAAAAACATGAGAAAGGGAAAAATTAACAATTAAAAAACAATGTGTATTACAAACAGGCCCCATCACTTTGCTTGATGAATGTGACATCTCCCTGTGGAGGATGCTAGGGCTTCCAAGAGAATTATGACGATCTTTAAAGGAAGATGGCTGGAGAGGATGTGCATCATGCATGAACGGTCTGAAAACTGGTTTCAGTCGGCTAACCATGTGGTTTCCAATTGGCTGCTGAGCTGCACCTGCTGGCATTTTCAAAAAGCCTGAGTAAGCTTTGGCCTGGGTGACCGACTTCGCTCGATGACTCTGGCCCACAGCGACTTGTGGGAGACTATGGCAAGGGGAAGGTCCTTGGGGACATTTCTGGCCATGACCGCACAAGGCACGCTCCACCCAGCAAAGAAACAGGCCTTGAATTTTGGCCTTGAGTTTGTTTTTCTATTTTGGGTGAAGGGAGTGGGGTCTCCAACCTTGGGGGTTTCAAAGGTTCAGGGAACCAGGCCATAGGAAACCAGGATTCAGACTCCCAGGCTGGGCCAACACAAAATCGATGCCCTGAGGAAGAAGCAGCAATCTTTGGGAGTGGCCTGTGGGACTCCAGCCAGTGGAAGGACTTGCCCAATAGTCAGGTCTCATCAATATGTGAAGTTGGGGGAGTCAGTGTCATATAGGAACTGGGATAAATTATGAGCCCAGTCTCCCCTTCCATCCCTAGTGATTTAGGGACATTATGTACCCAGTACATGGAGGGAAATGTTTGCATGTTTGTTCTTGCTCTGTTTTTGAAGTACATATCTCTTTGTAAAAACAAATTTGTGTTAAGTGGTAAAACCCAAAAACAAACCAGGAGCTTGAGAGAGAGGGAGAGAGAGAGAGAGAGAGAGAGAGAGAGAGAGAGAGAGAGAGAGAGAGAGAGAGAGAGAGAGAGAGAGAGAGACAGAGAGAGAGAGAGAGAGAGAGAGAGAGAGAGAGAGAGAGAAAGAGGAAGGGAGAGAGAGAGAGAGACAGAGAGAGAGACAGAGAGAGACAGAGAGAGAGAGAGACAGAGAGAGAGAGAGGAGAGAGACAGAGAGAGACAGAGAGAGAGACAGAGAGAGAGAGACAGAGAGAGACAGAGAGACAGATAGAGAGAGACAGAGAGAGACAGAGAGAGAAGAGAAGAGAAGAGAGAATAATAATAATAGCACTTCTCTTCTGGGGGCTGTTATGTACATCAAGTGAGATATTTGTAAAGTGCTTTGCACAGTGCAGACACAATATATCCTTATTCCCTTCCCTTTTAAAGTACTAGATAAATTCTTCTTTATCATCTTAAATTATCTTCATCTTCATCATCATTATCTTCCTTATTTTCTTCTTCTCCTCCTCCTCTTCTTCCTCCTTCTCTCTCTCTCTCTTTCCCTCTCTCCCTCTCTCTTTCCTGATGTCTGTCATTCTCTTGACTCTCAGGGGTCAATGACTCAGGATAAGTGGTTAGAGAAAGAAATTCTCTGAAAGGAGTTGAGGAAAACAGGCTCAGCAGGAAGAAGGGGGGGATTCTGGGCCCTCTTATTCCAGCTCAGAGGCTGTGGACTCACACTGGAGGCTGGCCAAGTTCCAGGGGGTCTCAGTGGGGGTGGGAGAAGATTGAGGGAGGGGCAAGGAGCCTTACTCAGGCAGTAGAATGCTGCACCCTGAGACTTGGCCAGACCCCTCAGAGGACTGAAGCAGGGGCCCAGGGCCCTTGAGGGCTGACCTCATGCTCAGAGGCTGGGGCAGGGGAGAGGCAACTTTGGGCTGGGAGTTCAGTCTCTCAGCTCTTGCATTTTCTGGGCAACTCAGTTCCCTTATTCTGAAGCTAGTTTCTTCATCTACCAATTAGGGCTAACACTTTGTTCTCAGCTTTCCTTATGGGGCTCCTGAGAAGAAATAGCAAAAGGCTACAGAAATGTAGCCGAGGATTGTAACCTTTTAGCAACTTTCACAGGGCCGGACTCCGGGGGACCCCCCCACTGGGAGTTCTTCCTCAGCAGGAGGATGGATATGGGGAGAGCCCCACAGCCAAGTCTTGGAGAAGTCTGCTTCCTTATGGGGGGAAGGGAGGGTCTCTCTGCGTAGGAATAGTCAAGTATTCCAAGTGCAATAATTAGTACAGCCTTGTCTGCCTCCTAGAAGCAGCTAGGTGGAGCAGTGGACCTGGAGTCAAGAAGATCTGAGTTCAAATTCAGCCTTAGACAAGAGAGGGAGGAAAAGAGTTTGGGGGGGGTGAGGAGGAGAGGGGGAGAAAGGAAGAAAGACAGAGACAAAAAGAAACAGAGAATCACAGAAAGAGAAACAGAGACACACACAGAGAGAAAAGACAGAGAAACAGAGACAGAGACACAGAAGAGAGGAAGAGGAGGGGAACTATACCCAGAAAGTTACTGCTTTGAGCTTCTATTAGACTTCTATCCAAAAGAAATAAAAGGAAAAGATCTATATGTACAACAATATTCTAGCAGCTCTTTTCTTGGTAACCTCAGATTGGAAACTAAGGGGCTGTTTTTCTATTGGAAAATGGCTAGACCAATTGGGGCATATAAATGTAATGGGATATTATTCTGCTGTAAGAATGATGAAATGGACAATTTCAGAGGAAATTGGGAAGACCTTTCTGAACGGATGCAGTTGATGTAAGTGAGCAGAACTAAGTGAACAATTTATACAATGACAACATTATAGAGAAAATCAACTTCGAAAGACTTTGCGACTTTGATCAACACAAAGATAAGCCATGAGTCCAAAAAGAATGAAAATGAAAAAATGCTATTCATTTCCTGACAGAGAGATGAAGACACAGCATTTTCAGGCAGAGCCAATGTAGCTATTTCTTTCCAGTTTGATTAATTTTATTATTTTTTTAAATCGAGAGTAGTGGGAGGGAGAGATCAATTTTGGAAATGTTTGTTAATTAAAATAATCAACTTTATTTGAGAAGAAACTAGTTCTGATCTATTTAATAATTTTAAAGAAGAAAAAAACCCTGCATTTAGCCAAAAGCAAGAATAATTCCTTCAAGAAAGATGCTGCCTTCTTACAATTTTCCTGACATAACATTGCATTTCTCAACTCTGCATTTTTACCTACTGGTCTCAACTCCTGCAAGGTTCTCCTTCCTCATCTCTGTCTTCTGGCTTCCTTTCAGCTGAAGTCCTAGCTCCTTTAAGAAGCCTGATGCCTTTCCTCTCAGACAATCTCCAATTTAGTCTTTTTATTTCTTTTGTGCACCTGGTCTTTCCCATTAAGTAGTAAAGCTCCCTGGGTATAGAGGTTATTTTTTTTCTTCTGGTTTTCTTTCTTAAGTTTTTTTTTTAATGTTTTAATTTTGTTAAAAATTTCCAATTACATGTAAATATTTTTAACGTTCATTAAATTTTTTTTAATTAAAATTTTTTTTGAGTTCCAAATTCTCTCCCTCTGTCCTGTCCTTCTCACACTTATCGAGAAGGCAGACAGTATGATATTGATTATACACACAGAGTTGTGCAAAACATATTCCCACATTAGGCAAGTGGGCAAGGATTGTCTTTTGCTTATCCCCAGAGCTTACTTAATAGTGCTTGACACATAGTAGGCATTTAATAAATGTTTCTTGACTAGGTGATTCATTCATTCCTTCTAATCTTTTCATTGTACAGTTAAGGAAACTAAACCTAACTAGGTTAAGTAACTTGCCCACGATTACACAGGCATAAAATATATCGGAGCTGGAATATGAACCCAGATGCTCAGCCTCCAAATGTACCCCTCTTTCCACAGCATCCCAATTCCCACTTCCTGGGACCTAGTTCAGGATCAGTTACTTCCCACAGACACAGGGATGGGATCCCCTTCTTTCTTCTCCATCTTTTTTCTTTGTGGTTTTGTCTAGTCATTTTTCAATTGCATCTAATTCTTTGGGATTTTCTTAGCAAAGAGAGTGGAGAGGTTTGCCGTTTCCTTTTCCAGATCATTTTACAAATGAGAAAACTGAGGCACAGAGGTTAAGTTAAGACTTGTTTAGGATTAACCAGCTAGTCTCTGAGGTTTTATTTGAACTCAGGCCTTCCTGACTCCAGACCCAGTGTTCTACCCACTGCCCCTCCTAGCTGCCCTTTCTCCTTAGCCACTGAGCTATTTGTGGGGGTAGGGATTATGATGACAAACTTCAGTGTGGTCCCTGGTGATGAGGCTGAGTCAGGGCCTCTGGGTTTGGGGCACAGTCACCAACAGCCAAGGGAGCGAGTGATCACCTTCCCGGAAGACTGGAGAAGGAATGAGCTGGAGCTGGAAGGCAGCCATGTTCTTGGGGACATAAATTGGAAGTGGCAGAGGCTGCCTCCTTCTGATGGACGTAGGTCATGGTGTCTGGTTCCTAGCTGCTGGCAGTCTCTTGTCACAAGGTTTCAGGGTCACCAGTCTGGCCCCTGCCCACTTGCCCACCTGCTCACCTGTCTCTTGGGGCCCTCTGCCTCCTGTGCTCTCCATTCTTGCCCTGCCAACTCTCCTCCATGGCCCCATCCCTGAACCTGCGCTATTTCCTTCCCACAAAACCAAACAACAGGATCATAGATGCAAAATTGGAAGAGACTTTAGGGGCCACTGAGTCCAACACCACTGCCTTATAGACAATAAAACTGAGGCAGAGAGGATAAACCCTTTGGCCCCCAACTTTCTTGGTTCAGATCCAACCTCAAGTTCTCCGCTGAGCCGTCTCTAAGAGTTTAACTAGCAGAGGAAGGGAGGTGAGAATAAGCCTGGGACACGTTGGGGGTGGTGAGAAGTGGGACAGTGGCCACAAGCTTGAGATGGGGAATGTGCCAGAGGATCATTGAAACTGAAAGGAGGCTCAGAGGCTGGTCTAGCCCATTTTATAGATAAGGAAACCGAGGCTCACAGGAGTTAACTTTAGATCTTCCTTCCTCTTAAAGGTTGTGGTGAAGACAGAGTGGTGACTTCTGTGAGCAGTCACACATGCTAATATGATACACAAGCAAGGAAGTATGTTCTGTTTCAAATAGAGACAGTTAATGGTTTTCCCAAAATTTTGAAAACTCGGCCTTCCTCAGGGCCTGAGGTGGCCCCTGCCTTCTTACTCTCTTGGCTTCCTCTTCCTCCACCTGGTTTAGAATGGGAGCAGAAACATCCTGTGAAAAAGCCACCTCAGAGAGAGAACACACCACCTCTGTCATGTATTTACTTAGCCAGCCCAGCTCAAGTCTCCCAGGGACAATTTCTCCCCAGATCTCCGGATTAAGAAGGATTCTGGGAAGGAAAGTCAGAAGCAGCCAGATGCTCCTGGGGAAAACAGCTGCAAGACCTAAGTCCTTTGGTTTTAACTTGGTTTTTCTCTAATTAGCCTCCCACTGTTCCCCCCTTTCTCTACAACCTCCTCCATCTCTCTGTCTCTCCTCTATCTCTTTTCCATCTCTGTCTCTCCACTATCTCTCCTCAGTCTATTTATCTTCTCTCTTTTCTTTGTCTTTTTATCTCTCCCGAGTTTCTGTCTCTATCTCTTCTCAGCCTCTCTGTCTTTCTCTTATCTTTCTGTTCCATTTCTCTTCAGTGTCTTTTCTATGTGTCTGCTTTCTCCTCTCTATTTCTCTTCTATTTCTGCTCTCTCTTCTTGGTCTGTCTTCCCTCTATCTGTCAGTCTCTCCACTATCTCTCCTTTCTCTCTTCTCTTGTTTTCTTTAACCAAATTAAAAAAAAAACCCTCTGTCTTTCTTCTGTCTCTGCTCCATCTGTCCTCAGCCTCTCTGCCTCCCTTTGGCTTCTTGTTCCCAGCTCTATCCTTGGTACTGCTGATCCCCAGCTTTCTCCTTTGCAGTTTAGCTGGTGCTTGATGCTTCAGGCTCCTCTCCACTTACAGAACATTCTCTTTTGCTGTTTGCTGGGCAATGACTCCTGAGGGGGCTTGCTCTGATTGCCTGAGTAATAGTGATAATGATGGTCCCTCAAGTCACCACAGAGGAAGAGAGGCAGGAAGAAGAAAGTAGGGGGAAGGAAGGAAATTTTGGCAGAGAGGGGGTTGCAGAGGCGGAATAAGGGAAGAAAAGTCAGAGGCATGGAAGGAAAGCAGGGAATGAGAAGCACAGAGGCAGGGGGGAGGAAGGACAGGCAGATGGAGGGGAGGAAAGAGAGAAAGGGAAGGCAGCAGAGGCAGAGGGAGGGAAAGAAACAGGAGGGATGGAGAGGCAGAAGGAGGGAAGGGGAGATAAAGAATGGGAAGGATAAGGAATAGGAAGGAAAGAGAGGAAAGGAAGGAAGCAGAGGCAGAGAGAGACACAGTAGGAAAGGAGAGACAAGAGGGAAAAAGGGATGTGGAGACCTAAAGAGAGGAAGAAAGGAAGGAAGGGGGAGAGAAGGAAAGAAAGAAGAAAATAAGCACAGAGATCCTCATGACTGCAAATACAAAGACATGTATCTCCTGACTTTGTTTAGACACAGATAGAGATTTCCTTTCCCTCCTCCCACCCCAAGTCCTATATTTACTCAGTCTGGAAAAGAAAAGAATAATCCCCTTTGGTTCACACGTTCTAGCCTCACTTTACTTCTTGCTTTCTTTTCACTCCTAGCCAAAAAAGAGAAATAGGGAGGGCAAAGAGGTAGAGTTCCCTTAGAAGATCCTTTCCCCCCCAGGCTCAAGGCCTTTTCCCCAGTTCTCTGCTTTTCTCCCTCCTTCTTCCCCTCTCTCTCCTTTCTCTGCGAGTGGGTGTGTAAAAATGCTAGGGACAGATTCTTCACTTCTGCACACCCACTTCCACTCATAGGACACACCAAAGAACGCTTATTGTGATCCTGAATTTTCATTCTAGGCTCATGTTTGACCAGAAACTAGGGGAGGTCTCACAGATCATCTAAAGGGACCCTTGATCTGGGGGTCCATAAACTTTTTTTTTCCTGAAGTAATCAAGCTTAAGTGACTTTCCCAGGGTCACACAGATAGTAAGTGTCTGAAGCTAGATTCAAACTGATCCTCCTGACACCAGAGCTGGTACTCCATCCACTGTGCCACCTAGCTACTCCCCATGAACTTTTTTTTTCTTTTCTCAGGCAATTGGGGTTAAGTGACTCGCCCAGGGTCACACAGCTAGGACGGGTTAAGTGTCTGAGCATGAACTTGTTTTTAGGAAATATTTTGATTGTTATATTTTCAATATAACTGGCTAACTTTGTAGACCTCTGTATTTTATTTCATGCATTTAAAAGCACTGTTGTGGGAAGGGGTCCATGACCACCAGATGGCCAGAAGGTTCAGGACAGAAAGAAGGGCACACGCCGATTCCTTGCTCCTGCCCCCCCACCATAACCCACTCCCAGAGCTCTCCTGAGGGAAGGGGTCCCCAGTCCCCCACAAGGCACACTTTCTGGCTGGCCCTTTAACTAGTCAGTGTTCAAACCTTGCCCCCCCCACCCCAGTTCAGGCTTGTGGCCTTATTAACTGCTTGGCTTCCCTGATGAATTAATCCCTGCTCTTCCTTTCCTGCCCCCGCTTTCTTTTTTCTCCTGGGACCGGGAGGATTTCTGTAAGGACATTTTATCCAGTCTCCAGCCTGAGGCTGAGACAGAAATTAGAACTTCAAAAAATCCCTTTTTCCCAGAGGTTCCCCAAGATTGGGCCTTAACCCTACACCTTTTCTGGGCCGTGATTGGGGGGAAGGGCAAGAGAAAGGAATGAAAGAGGCTTCCTGGCCAGGGACTCTCAGGGAGGAACAGGTGTGTCAGCTGTTCCCACGACAACCACCAGAGGTCGCCCTTGACTTAGTGATGGAACCTGAGTCTTCTGCAGCTCGGGATCCACCTGCCCTGGGCTAGATTCTCTCTTGTTCTTCCCCCATGGTGGGCAGGGCATGGACCCAGAGCAGGGCCTCCTAAGCTTTTTCATGTCCTGGATCTCTTTGGCAGTCTATGAAGCCCATGGACCCTTTTCAGAATCATGTTTTTAAATGTATAAAATAAAATACCAAAACCATTACAAAGTCAAGAACAATTAGTGAAAATAAAGACGCATTTTCCTCCCATCCATTTTCATGGATCCCACGGAAACTTATCCACAGATTCACTGGGAAGGGAACGGGAATAAGCATTTATTAAGTGCCTACTGGATTCCAGACACTATTGCTGATTTCTTTAAAATTTTACCTCATTTGATTCTTGTGCATGTTTGAGTACTTCTAGTCGACAGTCATGAAGGCCAGAGTTCAAATCCCACCTGTGACACTTAGTAGAAGTGTGACGACTGGGTTGCTTAACCTCAGTTTCCTTATTTGTAGGATGGGGATGATGACTGTCTGTAATTTGTGGTGTAGTGTGAATCTAACTGGTTCTGTATTCTGCAAATCCCACCTTTCTACCCCACTTTCTTTGCTGGTCCTTCCACAATTGAGACTAAGACAGAAATATTAACTTAAAAAACCACCTGTATGACTTGGAGCAAATCGCTTAGCCTCCAGCCCTCAGTTTCCTCTTCTGTAAAAAGAGGGAGATGGAGCAGCTAGAGCTAGAAGATCCCTTCCATCTCTAGGCTCAGAGGATTTTGTCATAGGATTCTTGCCTACCTCCTGGGTTATCAGAGGATCAGTTGTTGTTCTTCTCTCAGGGTGATTCCATTTTAAGAGACCAGCAGTGCTTGTTCCAGAGAACAAAGGACTCTGGGAGAAATTTGCAAACTAATGGGAAAGATATATATATATATATATATATATATATATATATATATATATATATATATATATATATGTATGTATATATATATATTTTTTATGGAGGTGGAGAAAAATCCTTTCTAAGGTTCTTAACATCACGGCAGAATTGCAGATCCCTGGGTGCATAGTCCACAGTGATGTGGGAATGATAATTATGGGAAAGGGTCAATGAGAAAGAGAGACTTCATCCAAATGCCTCAGCTTTAAAGAGCTGAAGACCAGGCAGGGAGAGGTTGTCTGGGAGGAGATGGAGCTCAGAGGCACACAGAAACTTGCATTGGAGATTGGTAACTGCAAATGTACTAAAGATGAAGAAAAATCAGCAAATGTCCCATTTATGACTTTGTATTTGAAACCTCTTTCATGTGGGGAACTGAGCGTTAGTTAAAGTCTGCTGTTGATTAAAGGCAACCTGCTGGCCACTCTCTATCTAATTCTTCCACCGAGGCACACGCTTTCATCCTGGGTGACTCCAAGGGATCTTGGGCTGAAAAATTCCCTTAATTGAAGAATACAGTTGGATCCAAGGACGGGGTTGCAGGGAGGGTGCCAAAAAGAGGGCATGGGCAAGGAGAAGAAGAGCATTATAGTTAGAGCTGGGAGATCAGGATTTGAAACCTGGGTGATCATGGGCAACCGCCTCCCTTTCCCTCTTGCGTTCCTGTCTCCTCCTCTGTAAAATGGAGGGACCTGATCTAGAGAGGTGTTCTCACCCACTTTTTATCAAGACCTCTCATTTGGCAGTCTGATGAAACCTTAAGACTCCTTTTTGGAATAAGGTTTTTAAATGCATGAAGTAAAATAGGATTACAAAGGAAGCTAATCAGAGGGAAATAAAGAGAGAACTGTTTTCCCAAGTCCATGGATCTCCTAAAATCTATCCGCCTCTCCTCTCAGGGATCCTGGCACCTCAGGTTAAGAAGAGGTTTCTTACACTCCAAGCAAGATCTTCAAGTTGTTCATTTTAAAGGCCAGTATGGTTGAGAAGGAACCCATTGACTAGACTATGAGCCCTGGGAGGGAAGAAATTGGTATCTTAGTTAACATCCGTATGTACCTCCAGGATTTGTACTTTAGTACAGATACTACCTATAGTAAGTGCTTAATAAATGTTAAGATTCTAAGGATCCCAGGGTGAGAGTTGCAAGAGTCCTCAGAAGTCACCTCATTTTACAGATAAAGAAACTGAAGCTAAAGAACATATCTAAGGTCACAGGGAAAATTGACTAAAGAGCTGAGATCTGAACCCAGATCCTGTGACTAGACTCATTTTTATTTCCTCTGTAACACTCTCCTAACCAGTCATTGTTGAACGGACTCCCTTTGGGAATGGATGATAAGTGGCTGCCTGGTTCTGTGAGCGGGGTGGTCTCAATGTCCTTGATCGGATGTCTCACTGGGAGCAGTTAATATTAATAACAGCAACAACTCCCATTTCGAAAGGTACCTTATAACAACTCTGTTCATATACTGTTGGTTCCATTTTACGGATGAAGGAACCAAGGAAAAGAGAGTTTTGGATATTTAAGGATATCTCTCCTTCCTTTGCCCTTCCCTGAATGTGTACCATTAGAGATGCAATCCTTTGCATCTTGGAGATTCCTCCATTCCCCCAGAATCTCCTATTGAAATGAAAATATCCTGAAAGAAACCAACACAACCTGATATTAAACAAAACAAAAAAAAACTGAAGTAAACAGCATCATAGCATTGGAGCTAGGAATAACCGCAGGGATCATTTGGTTCAGTCCTCTGATTTTACAGATGAGGAAACTAAGGCTCAGAGATGTTAGGTCATTTGTCTGAGGTCACAGGAATATTAGGAAAATGGGGAATTTGAACCAAATCTATCCCTCTTCTCTAGGTGAACCTCAAATTGCCCCCTTCCCTCAGGGATACTCATTCAATGAAGCACTCTGCAGGAGGGGAAGGGAGCATAGGGCACAGGATGGGGATCCATAGGTAGAGAGGAAGATGATCCTTAGTTAGAAGGGAGAGAGGAGATTCAAGGGGGAGCGGATGGTCTGGAGAGATTGCAGAAGGGACGGAGGAGGAGATGGAAGGAAGCATATGGGCCCGAGATGCTGCCTGAGATTTAAGGGAAATTGTCACAGATCAAGACAGATTTTACTCCAACTGAGGAAATACCCTGAGAATGATGTCAATGACTAGATATGCAGAGGGCTGCTGACCTCAGGGTGGCAGTGAGGTTCAGTGCAAAGGGCTCCATAAATGAGGGGGAGAAGGGGAACCGAGGGGGCCCTTCCTCCCAGCCTCTCCCACTCCAGGGCTCAGGTCTTGGACCCAAGCCCTGAAGAACAGGAGGGATTGAGCTCTGACTGAGGGGGAAAGGAGAGGAGGGAATAGAGAAGGAACGATTCCAGCTTGGACAGCAGCTGGAGTGAACATGTCCACAAGATGCTAGGAACTGAGTCGAAGGGAAAGGAGAGGTTCCGATCCTGGACTTTTTGGATTCTACGGGCTGCTTGGACAGGATCAGTGGGAAGAATCTGGCTCCACTCACGGTTTCCTTTTCTCCTATCTGTTCTAAACGTTGCATGGGGGAGGCTTTAACATCTTGGACTCAGAAACACTCTCCTCATAGTAATCTGGCACAAACATACATACACACACATGCGTGCATGACTCAGTGTCCAGGAAAGCTGGGGGGAAGGGGAGGGCAGGGATGCCACGGGGAGGGATGGGCAGCACACACAGTGTGATCCGGGCAGGTGGAAGAGAGGCTGCCCCTGGGAAGGGGGTGCAATCGGGGCTGGCTTATAGCCCTGCTGGACAGAACCTTGGCTGACCTGTATGTCTGGGTCGCGCCCTCCTCTCACCAGCCCAGAGAAACTGGGCAGTCGGAGGAGCCTCCGGAACCGTGCCCCCCGACCCGAAACAAAGGCGGCCCCAGGAAGCGGAACACAGCCGGCCAAGCACGCGGGAGACCCCACAGGAACCTCCATTAAGGAATGCAAATGTGGTCCCCAGGCAGCGGATGTGGGAGGGAACTGACACTTTTCTGCCATAGTGGGGGTGGGAGGAGGCAAGCCTGAACACCCAAAGAGAAAGAGATCTGGGTCCCGTGGGCTGAGGATGGGAAAGTGGGGTGAGGGGGTCACAATGGAAGAACACAGGAGCTTTGCCAGGGCAATTGGCGAGCAGAAGGGCTTCAGAACCAGCCTCCCACCCCAGCAGGATGCAGCACAGCCAGAAAGGATGCCTACTGGGTTGCCAACACATGGCCCAGGGATTCACAGGAGATAATACAGCCTCTTGCCTACATAGATTTTGGGGGGGGACCACAGCTGAACTGCCCCCCCATCCCTTACCACTATCAGAATCAGCCTCTGCCCCTTCTATCTCCTTCAAATAAATGAATTGCCTTCAACTATCACCCCAAGCAGCTTTAGCCCCTCCCTATCTGTCTGCTAACTGGCCCTAGCATCTCCCCCCAAAACAGACAACCCGGACTGACGTGCCCATCCCCTCTCCCTGGGCTTCTCCAAACGGCTCGGATCCCATCTCCCCACCCCGAACCTGACCTTGTGAATACCCAGCCTGGGAGTGGGGGAGAAAGGACTCCCTTTCCCTCAGCGCAGACCACTAACACGGGCCCCAGATGAGGCAACAGGGCAACGGTGCCCACTTAGCTTCTGCAGAGATCCTGCTAGTGTAAAAATGGACCGAGGGCTTCAAGGGGTGGGCGTGTGGGAAGAACGCTTTCTCAGGGCATAGGCAGGATTTGCATTTCAGGGGAGGGAGGGACCGTCCAAATAGATCTGGCCAGCGGGTGACAGCATTCAAGGCAGATGGCACCACCTCCAGGAAGCCCTCCCCTGCCCGGAGCGGAGCCGCGGGCTCTGAAGGCACAGAGATGCCGGAGCTTCTGACAAGTGTTGAGAGGGGGAAGATGGCGAGGGGGCCTGAAGTTTCCCACCCAAACAGCCTGGGAGAAAACAAGCCAATCCAGGGCCGGGCTCTGCTCTGGGGACCACGCATTGGAAGCTGCGGAATTTGACTTTTCTCTTGTCCTCTGACTCGGGTTAGTTTCCAGGGCGACAGCAGCAGCAACAGCAGCATCCCTCACCGGGAAGGAAAGGGGAAGAAAAGAGTCTGCACTGGAAACTCGCCTTCGCTTGGAAAGATGGAACCGAGAGGGCCGATGGCCGATACTGAGGCTTTCGGGGAAGACCTGGACCTGCCCTCGCTTCCCGGATCGGATGCTCGGCCTGACTGACTGCTCCGTGACTCGATTTCTCCACTTATAGAACGGGTCCATCTCTGTCCCCGCCGCTGAGAATAAAGTGTCTGTGGGTCTCGGAGGCAGAGGGAGCCGCCGGAGGGGCCTGCGCTGCCAAACACGTTTCTTAAGTACGGGGCAGGCTCGGGGAGCGTCCGCGGGGCTCCCTCCCCCTCGCCAGGCTCCGGGGGAATCTTCACAGCTAGTGCTCAGAGGGCAGAATCCTTCCAGGAAGAGCAGCAGAGCTCGATCCGCGCCGGAGCTACCCAGGCTCCGCGCTTCTGGGAAGCCTCTGGGGCCGGCTCGGGAAA
>NC_133617.1:43642330-43649830 GCF_048593235.1 Sminthopsis crassicaudata | reverse complement strand
TAATTGGGGAAAGAAAGTGCACTTAAGAAAGTTCAACAACAGGGCAGATGGAAAGAGCCTATGGTCCCTAGGGTGCCAAGGTAAAAGAAATGGTATTCCATCTTCTTTAATGCCATTTCTACTGATAAAACCATATCCATTAGAAATATGGAGCCATTTGATAGTGTGGAGGACTTTGGTGCTGGTAAAAATTTTCTCTTCTGAATCAGGGGAAATGAGGGCTGCGGCACCCTGCAGAGGGCGTTGCTGGGTCTTATCTCTACATCTACATGAGTTCTTTCCCTGGAGGGTAGCTTTGGGTTTCAGGGTCCCAGGCTATCTCCATTTGTGTATGAAGAGAAGTCTGTGGTCAAGGTGGTATTTAAGGTAGTTTGATATGTCTGGTACATGTCTCCAATCTCTCCTTCAGGTACTTTGTTACTGTAGCCCTTTATTATCCTGCTTGTACCCTTTTTTTGTACTATTCAGTTAAATTTTTTTTTTGAAAATTGCTAAATAGTTCACTCAGAACTGAACAAAGTAACCCAGATAGTCTGAATAGGGCAAAAGGGAAAACAAGTATTATTTTTTTTAAATAAAGCTTTTTATTTTCAAAACACAAGTATAATTTTCAACATTCACCCTTGCAGAACCTTGTGTTCCAAATGTTTTCTCCCCTATTCCTCCCATCTCCTCTCCTAGATGGCAAGTAATCTATATTAAATATAGGCAATTCTTTTACACATATTTCCACAATTGTCCTGATGCACAAGAAAAATCAGATCAAAAAGGAAAAAAAAATTAGAAAGAAAACAAAAAGCAATCAAATGATAGCAACAACAACAACAAAAGTGAAAATACTTTGTTGTGATCCACACTCAGTTACCACAGTCCTCTCTCTGGGTGCAGATGGCTCTCTCCATCACAAGACCATTGGAATTGGTCTGAATCATCTCTTGTTGAAGAGAGCCACGTTCATCAGAATTGATCATCATATAATCTTGCTGTTGCTATGTACAATGTTCTCTTAACAACTATTGCTCTGCCTCTTAATATAATATCCTAACACCTTCATGCACTTTTCCTTAAAAGTTATTGAAACCATCCTTAATTCTCAGTTGACCCCGAGGACTAAAGATAATTTCTGGGCAGTTTGCACATGAAACATTCAGAGTCCAAGGAAACCAATTGATGCTTCCTTGTGGATTATGACGGGAAAAGGGAATTTCATTCAGCTGGATTAATTTCTTGCTGTTGTTCAGTCATATTTGATTCTTCGTGACCTCATTTAAGGTTTTTTTTGATGAAGAGACTGGAGTGGTTTGCCATTTTCTCCTCTAGCTCGTTTTACAAGAGAAAGCTGAGGCAGACATCAGTTAGGTCACATAGCTAAGTGTCTGAGATTTGTATTGAAGTCATCCTGACTACAGAGTCTGATCACTGAATAACCTTGAAGTGACCTTGATATCTATCCTTGTTGAATATCCATCCTTTTTCTGCTAAGGCTCAGTAGTTTTCTTTTGTTAGCTATTGAATGACTGATCAAGTCTCATTTTGTTCCAGTACTGAACTGTATCAAAACTAAGTTTTGAGGGACAGAGACCAACTGAGGGAATGGGTGCAACAAACTAGTTGAAAATGAGTGAAGGTCAACATGGAGGAAGATGATTCTTGTGATCGTCATGCGATCCTTTTGAGTTGATGCCTCCAGAGACTGTAATTTTTTACTTTGATTACTAGTGATTAGAGAATAAACTTTAAGTGGTTATTCAGCAAGAAGTATGCCCTATAAGTATGAGTATGATCTGTGCCCTGAAGATGTGAACTCTAAAGATTACGTACTCAACTGTTCTGGGCCCTCCAGCTTTGTTTAGCCTTCCAGCATGGTAATTTAAATCTCCTTCAAGTTCCATCGAGGGAATCTCTCAGGATTCAGTTTACTTTCAAATCACTCAGAAGGGGTTGGATTTTTTAGGATCAAGAAAGAGGGTTTTCCCATCATCAGAAAAGGACAAATTTAGAACTTATCCCTTCCTATGATTGATGCTGCCTTTGAATTACTAATGGTCACCATCAATTGCCTTGGAGGAGACTCTTGAAAAGTTTAAGATTTAAGGGATTCATATTTGTACAAACTATTTAGTTTTGAATGGCTTTTTGGAAATGAGTGCAGCTGGATCAGGGGTCCTCCATCTTCTAATTGCTTCTGGACTGCCAGCCATTGAGAAAAAGAAAATTAAGGCAAATCCCTGGAATTTGAGGATTGTCCAACAGCTGTGCTCTCTGAGATGTTTTTATCTTTTAATCTGGAATTTGAGAGATTGACCACAATTTGGCCACGGGAATTTTGTTGTGATTCTTTTGTGCAAGTCATTGAGGCAATTGAAAGGATGATGCTAGATTCTCTCGGGGGAGTTTAGGAACATTTCTGCACGTGAGAAATTAGACAAATGTGTCAGTGGCACCTCATTTCATTAGCTGAGGACAGGCAGAGGTGCTGCATTTAAAAGTTAAAAAAGTTCTCTGTCTCTGTGTCTGTCTGTCTTCTGTCTTTCTCCTGTCTCTACCCCATTTCTGTCTTTCTGTCCCTCCCCATTGTTTCTTTCTCTCTTACTATCTCTGTTTCTCTCTCTCTCTCTCCTCTCTCTTTTCTCTATCTTGCCACCTCCATCTGTCTTCCCTTTGTCGGTTACTTTGTCTTTCACTGTCTCTCCTCTGTTTCTCTCTCTGATGTTTCTCCCTGGTCCACCCTCCAATCTGTCTTTGTTTCTGTCTGTCCGTCTGTGGCTCTTTCTCTTTCTCTGTCTCTGTCTCTCTTTATCTCTCTGTTTCTCTCTGTCTCTGTTTGTATCTTCATGCCCCCCCATCCCAATCTGTCTGTATTTCAGTCTGTCTGTCTTTGTCTCTCTATCTCTGTTTTTCTCACTCTCTACCTCCCATCAGTCTGTCTCTTCCGTTCCCTTCCTTCCCAAGGAAAGGACACAGACCTGGGCATCATCTCCCCCTCCCAGAGATTGCTCCTCCTTGCACAGGGGGAACAGAGCCGTGCACTCAGCCAAGAAGGCCATGGTTTTCTGTATTTTTGTGTGGCTTTCTGTCTGACCCATCCCAGGAAGGCAGTGACAGATCCCAGCGGCAGTAGCCACAGGCACCTGCTGAGTACTTTTGCCAAAGAGGGCAGAGTCAGACTGGCAGGGCTAGTGCCAGGGCCCTCAGCCCTACATAATGCTTTGATCCCATCTTCTGATGGGACAGAAGAGCCCAGGGCCCAATGGTGGCTCTTCTACTGCCCTGACACAAGGCTAATGGTTGATTCTGACAAAGTGGGCAGAAGTACAGGGCAGTAGTCAGGCGCAGCGGGCGCACTCAGGCCCCTACATCTGCAGAAAGATAATCCGAGTGGCTCTTAGTGGCAGAAGAACAGACACTGGGGTATGCGGTGGAAAAAGCAGGCCCTTTTCTATAATGTAAAGTGGGCCAGCTCATGGTAAACCCCTCCCTGGGAGGGCTTGGAGCACCAAGGAAGGAGCACCAAGGGAGGAGTACCAAGGAAAGAACTTGCTTTCTGTTACAAGGGAGAGGTGACTGTGTCCCTAAGTGGTCCTCACAAAGGAATAGGAGCAATTTTTCAGAGACACCTCACAGGGACAAGATGATTTTATTGTTGTTCACATGTTTTGGTCCCATCTGACGCTCCATGCACTCCACGACTCATTTGGGTTTTTCTTGGCAGAGATATTGGGGTGGTTTGCTATTGCCTTCTCCAGCTTATTTTACAGATGAGGAAACTGAGGCAGACAGGGTGAAGTGACTTGTGTAGGGTCACATAGCTAGTGTCTGAGTGTGGATTTGAATTCAGGAAGACTCATCTTCCTGACTCCAGGCTCGGAGCCCTAACCATTTCTCCTACTAGTCGCCCATTTTCAGGCCATAGCTAAGAATTATTTTTTGTTAACTGCAGAATGATCTATAAGTGTCTCTTTTGTTCCACTATCAAATCTAAACTGAGCCAGTCCCTGCCTGCCGTGGTAGCCTAGCTCATGATTGCAAGTAGTCCACTAAAACTCCCAGATCTTTTTCTGCTCTATCTCCTCCATTTTATACTTACGAAGTTGATCTTTTTGGCCCAAGTGAAAGAAATGACATTTTGATTTCCCTAGAGCTCAGGCAGTAAAAAGGATAAAACAATCAGTTTCTTAAGCCTTGGTCAAGGATCATGCCCTCTAACCCTCTGATTGTCCCCTCTGTCTCTCTTTCCCTCTTATGTACAAAGATGAATGACCGTGGTCCCCTCTGAGGGGTCGAGGACCTGGACATCAGCCCCTTCCACTCTTTCTTTTAGCCCCTGACCTGGCTGGTTACTTCTCCCTAGAAGATTTATGAGTCCTTGCACAGGGAGACCGAATCTTACTCATTTCTGCCTCCCCTTTCTCCACCCAGAGTAGGTCCTGGTAAATTTTTGTTGAATTGAGTCGCCATCTTTCCCTCCCCTCTTCTCTTTGAATGAGAGGTAAAGTGGCTGGGGCCAGGCCTATGTCTTCCTCTTCCCCCTTTCAGGTCTTTAGAAGCTAACCATGGTCAATCAAGGACCCCGAATGATCCTGGAACATTTATCTGAGGGGAGGGCCCTGTGCAGACCATCTCTGGGGAGAGGCAGCTTGGGGATCAACTCCTGCCAGAAGCCTGACTGTTACTGCTAGGTCAGAGTCAGGGTCTATGCGCTGGGGGCAAGGCAGTGGTAGACTGGTAAATGTTTAACGGTGGTTTAGCAATCTTATTTCAGAAAAAGTAAGACAAGCTCTCAGGTTTAATTATTGACATTTTCTCCATCACTTTCTTAAGTCTAAATAATCAACGCTATCATAAATTGGATTATGATTTGTAGCATTTGACAATTTTCATGGGGGTAAATGCTCTCACTAAAAATCCAACAAAGGAACTAATACAGGCTTGAGCTGATACCAGCTGGGATCCTTGGACCCAAGGAGTAAGCCAGGAAGGAATTCACCTTCTTAAGACTCTTCACACCATTTATTCTTCCCCCTTTTCTCAGGCTCCCATCTGTTTTGAGCTGGATATAAATTAATAATTAACTAATGTCAACCAATGCCATCAAAGACCTCATTTCTTTGGTTGGTGAACTCTTTCCATCAAAGCAGATCCCACCTCTTTATGTCTTAGGAAAGGGTCTTAGTTTTTGTTATCTAGAGCCTAAGACTTTACAGGTTCAGAGGGGAGCTTTTGATAAGGTGGATCCTTTATCATGAAGGAAGGAAAGAAGGAAGGAAAGAAGGGAGAGAAGGAGGAAGGAAGGGGAGAGGGAGGAATGAAGGGAGGAAAGAAGGAAAGATGGAAGCAAGAGGGAAGAAAGGAAAGGAGAAGGAAGGAAAGGAGGAGGGAGGAATAAAAGAAAGAAGGAAGGAAAGGAGAAAGGTAGGAAAAAATGAAAGAAGGCAGAAAGACTTCGAAGGAGAGAGGGAGGGAAGAATGAAAGAAAGAAGGAAGGAAAAGAGGAAGGGAGGGAAAAGTGAAGGAAGAAAGGGAAGGAGGAATGAAGGAAGAAGGGTTAAATATTTAGTAAGTACTTATGTATCAGATATTGAGCTAAGCACCTTTTAAATAAAATACAACAATCCTAGGAGGTAGGTGCTATTATTATCCCTATTTTACAGATGAGGAAACTGAGGTAAACAGGGGTTCAGTGATTTGCCCAGGATGCCCCAACTAGTAAGTGAATTTGAACTCAGGTTTTCCCCATCCCAAGGCTTGACACTCTGTCTCTAGTCTGGCATATAGAATCTTGGGTCAGTTCCTCTTTTCTCCTCCTGGCTCCATTCCTAGGCCCAGGGCCCACGCAGCGACTGTACATATTTAACAGTATGTGCTGGTAAATGTCAGAGACAATTAAGGTGGGTGCAAAGATGGAGAGGCAGGAAGGGCAGCCTAAGGGAAAGAGCAAGGGGCATTGTGACCCCAGCAGATGGTGAGGATGGGGACGCCCGTTTAAGAGTGGCCCAATAGCAGACTGCTTCCCCTGTCCCTGGAAGGAGCAAGCCCCCAGTTAGGCAGTCAGGGCCACAGGAGGAGAGGGGAAGGAGCTAGCTTCCTGGGGGTGGGCTGCAGAAGAAGTCAAGGAAGGAGAGACACAGGGAAAGTGAGTGAACTCTGATAAAGCCCAGTCCCTGGGAAACAGAAGGGCTTTCCCTGCCAGGACACATCTTGGCATGGAGCTCTGTGAGGGCTTCCCCTGGATTGGGCCCTCTATCTCTCCTTCCTCTGATTCTGAGGTCAGGGGATATGTCTCCTCTCCTGAACTGAGAAGGACTGACTGAGAAGGAGGGTCTTTTAGGGCAGGGCTATGTCTCACTCTCATATTGGGGCATTCTGGGAAGAGGGATCCATAAGAATGAGACTTTTGCTTCCCCTCAGCAAGATTAGTAGCTGGGCAGGGCGAAGGAGTGGAAGGGTCAACAATAGGAGGAAAGAAGGGAAAGAGGAAGGGAGGAAGGGAGAAACAGGAAGAAAGAAAGGAAAGGAGGGAGGGAGGAAGGAAAAAAGGAAGGGAGGGAACAATAAAGGAAGGAAAAAAGGAAAGAAGGAATGAAGGAAAGGTGGGAGGGAGAGAGGGCGGAATGAAAGGAAAAAAGAAGGGAGAGAGGAAGGAAAGAAGGGGGGAAGCAGGAAGGAAGAAAGGAAAGGAGAAGGAAGGAATGGAGGGAAGGAAGAAGGAAAGAAAGGAGGAATCTCTCCCATATGCTGGAGGTTTTTGTGAGAATACAGACCATGACTTTACCCTGAGCACAGGCTTCAGAACAGGAGTTCTGAGGCCAGTGGTCAAGTCCCCCACTCAGATTGGATGCTTGCTGAGGGGAGAGTCCATATTCACTCTATCTCTATTTTAAATATTGTTTTCTTTACTATTTAAAAATATTTGATTTTTAGTCTATAGAATAAAGCAAGCATTTCCATAACACAGTATAATAAAAAAGATGATTGCACATGAAACTGCCCATCTATTATGTACAATTAGCTATTCTTTTATAACCTAATAAAGGTATCATGTAACTTTCCCTTTTTTCTTCCT
Source organism: Sminthopsis crassicaudata (assembly GCF_048593235.1). Classification (NCBI taxonomy): domain Eukaryota; kingdom Metazoa; phylum Chordata; class Mammalia; order Dasyuromorphia; family Dasyuridae; genus Sminthopsis; species Sminthopsis crassicaudata. The sequence goes on along the minus strand of NC_133617.1, from coordinate 43,642,767 downwards.
TCCCTTTTCTCTAGAGATGGCAACCATTAGACACAAATTGGTGTATACACGTACACACACAAATATATGTGTGTTTGTATATATGTATATTTACATATACACACACGTATAGGTATGCAGACATGTTTGTATACATAGACATGATGTATATGTACACAGGTAGATATAAATAGGTATATACATGCTTACCCACATAAACCATACAATATATACATACATGTGCAAACATAAATAGGTATGTACATGCATATGTACATTGCACACATATAAAAACATACAAAACACATACATACTTGCATGGATACATAGATACAACTAGGCATTTATATGCATACATGCATTCACACAATACATATACGTAAAACACAAAATCTACACATATTTAAACACAAATAAGTACATACACACATACCTATACCATATGCACATAGATGCAT